>NC_069501.1:751925239-752115239 GCF_027579735.1 Bombina bombina | reverse complement strand
CTACACTATTAACCCCCAAACTACCACAAATCCAATTGCAAAAACCAGCTACCCTATATTAACCCCTAAACTGCCAAAACACCATCACAAAAACCTGCTACACTAGTTAACCGCTAGTCGCAATCCTTACTGCAATAACCCCTTGCACCATTTAACCCCTAAACCACCACAAACCTCATAGCAAAAAAACCTACATTACTTAACCACTAAACTACCACAACCTCATCACAAAAATCAGCTACACTATTTTAACCCCTAAACCCCATTGCAATAACCCTCTACACTAATTAACCCCTAAACTCTCATCATCCCCATTACAATAAACCCTATACACTTTTAAACCCTAAAAAGAGACAATCCCCATCACAATAAATTCCCTACTCTATTAACCCCTAATTGCTAACCCCCAAGACCCCTAACCTAAGTTAAAAAGAAAACTAACAATAAAAAACCTAAAAAAAGCTCTATACTAAAACAAAAGCCCCCTAAAATACCCTAAACTAAAACTAAAGCCCCCCACAAAAAAATACATAAAATCCCAAATTCTACCCCCCCCCCCTACAACTCAGCATCTGTAATCCACATGGGTCCCCTTCTTTTCTTGATCCATCGGCAGTTCCTTAATAATGGTGACGGGTCCGTGTCAGTGGTGGGTTTCATGTAGGTGGTCCTCTTCTAAGTAGGGGTCCTCTTCTCAGCGGCAGTCCTCTTTGGTGGTCCTCTTCATGCTGTCCATGCAGCACACTGAGCCTTGAATGCCAGTTCCCCCTTTTATAAAGTGTCGTGACAGTCCTATTGGCAGATTTCAAATTCAATTTCAAATCAGAAAATCAAAGGAGCTCCTTTTTTTTTAAAATCAGCCAATAGGAAAAAAGTTAATTCTATTGGATGATTATTTTTTTAAATTAGTTAATAGAATAGTTTTTTACTATTGGCAAATAGAATCTGTTTGTTTGGTAATTAAATTCATCCAAAAAGTATGAAGTGCCTACCTGAATGTGATCAAAATTTTGGAACATATGATTCGTCCCAAACAAAATTTTGTCAGATGCACGTCTAGTAAAAAGGCTGTAATATGAGATTAAAGTTATGCTGATATGCAAATATATTTGAAATATTTATAGTGTTGCCTAGCATTGCCAGGCCAGTGTTGCACTAAAATAAATGTCACTTACGCACTAACTGCACTCGAAGTAAAGAATAATCACGTATTACAAGTCTAAAGTAAAAAAGTTAGCATGCAAAGGAAAGAAAAACATAAAAAAAATATTACTTATCACTCGGCCCTGGCGCAACACTGTGCTAGACCAACTGTGCTAAACCCATAGGCGTTAGGAATATTTTACTTTCCTAAGTTCTTCACATAGAAGAAAACGTTCTTTTTATTTTTAAATATATATTACTATAAATATCGGATTTTTGTTTGTAAAATGTAAATCTATACCAATATATCTTTATGAATACATACACACACATATATTTTTATATATATATATATATATATATATATATATATATATATATATATATATATATATATATATATATACTGTATATATTGTTTATACAGATTCTGTATATATAAATATCTATATAAAAATAGAAATAATGTTATATATATATATATATATATATATATATGTGTGTGTTTGTGTGTGTATATGTGTATATATGTATGTATGTGTGCACATACATACTGTATTTACACATAAATAAACATATATACACCTATATATATGTGGAGAAACAAGAAAACAAAGCGCATCAACAATTCACAGTATACTTTAATACACGTTGACAAGCATAACACATAAAAACAAACTTACAGGAAATAAATATAACAGCTTATCTGTAGTACTACTCAAGCAGTCACTTTGCAATAGGACTCCACGTCCCGGATTTGGCTCCCACTTGGCCGCCTGAAGCTTTGAAGGAAACACAGTTCTTGTATGCACATTTTGTGTGTTTAAGTCCTTGTCAATATTGCCAGTACATAAAATTTGTACAGGAGAGTATACCAAAATGTATTCCAGGTATACCTCCATAAACAACCAAACACGCTACTTGCTAGACATTTCCCTACGTGTTTCGTCAGCACGCTAGCTGACTATCTCAAGGGTTTACTGGTAGCTAGTAGTGTGTGATGCAGGTGTCCAATATTTAACATGCCAGTGGAGCCAGCCTCTAAAAGATAAGCCATTAAAGACTTCATACAAAGCACAATATGCATACATACGGCTAGATTACGAGTTTTTTCGGCAAGGCTGTGCAGTGCTAATGAGCCGTTTATGCTCACCACTCACTTACAGACAGCGCTAGTATTATGTTTTTTTTTAAACCCGGCGTTACCCGCAGAAAAGTGAATTTTTGCTCCACATCTCACCTCAATACCAGCGCTGCTTACGGTAGTGGTGAGCTGGCTAAATGTGCTTGTGCACGATTTCCCCATAGGAATCAATGTTGCAGAGCCGGCAGAAAAACCTAACACCTGCCAAAAAGCAACGTTCAGCTCCTAACGCAGCCCCATTGATTCCTATGGGGAAATAACTTTTATGTCTACACCTAACACCCTAAAATGAACCCCGAGTCTAAACACCCCATCTTACACTTATTAACCCTTAATCTGATGCCCCCGACATTGCCGACACCTGCATTATATTATTAACCCCTAATCTGACGCTCCGGACACCGCCGCCACCTACATTATACTTATGAACCCCTAACCTGCTGCCCCCAACATCGCCGACACCTACATTATATTTATTAACCCCTAATCTGCCGCCCACAACATCGCAACCACATTAATAAAGTTATTAACCCATAAAGCTAAGTCTAACCCTAACCCCCCTACTTAAATATAATTTAAACAAATCTAATAAAATAACTGCAATGAACTAAATTATTCCTATTTAAAACTAAATACTTACCTGTAAAATAAACACTAAGGCCTAGATTTGGAGTTCGGCGGTAGCCGTCAAAACCAGCGTTAGAGGCTCCTAACGCTGGTTTTGGCCGCCCGCTGGTATTTGGAGTCAGTGATTAAAGGGTCTAACGCTCACTTTACAGCCACGACTTTTCCATACCGCAGATCCCCCTACGCCATTTGCGTATCCTATCTTTTCAATGGGATCTTTCTAACGCCGGTATTTAGAGTCGTTTCTGAAGTGAGCGTTAGAGCTCTAACGACAAGATTCCAGCCGCCTGAAAATAGCAGGAGTTAAGAGCATTCTGGCTAACGCCGGTTCATAAAGCTCTTAACTACTGTACCCTAAAGTACACTAACACCCATAAACTACCTATGTACCCCTAAACCGAGGTCCCCCCACACCGCCGCCACTCGATTAAAATTTTTAACCCCTAATCTGCCGACCGCCACCTACGTTATATTTATGTACCCCTAATCTGCTGCCCCTAACCCCGCCGACCCCTATATTATATTTATTAACCCCTAACCTGCCCCCCACAACGTCGCCGCCAGCTACTTACAATAATTAACCCCTAATCTTCCGACCGCAAATCGCCGCCACCTACGTTATCCCTATGTACCCCTAATCTGCTGCCCCTAACATCGCCGACCCCTATATTATATTTATTAACCCCTAATCTGCCCCCCTCAACGTCGCCGACACCTGCCTACACTTATTAACCCCTAATCTGCCGAGCGGACCTGAGCGCTACTATAATAAATGTATTAACCCCTAATCCGCCTCACTAACCCTATCATAAATAGTATTAACCCCTAATCTGCCCTCCCTAACATCGCCGACACCTACCTTCAATTATTAACCCCTAAACTTCCGATCGGAGCTCACCGCTATTCTAATAAATGGATTAACCCCTAAAGCTAAGTCTAACCCTAACACTAACATCCCCCTAACTTAAATATAATTTTTATCTAACAAAATAAATGAACTCTTATTAAATAAATTATTCCTATTTAAAGCTAAATACTTACCTGTAAAATAAACCCTAATATAGCTACAATATAAATTATAATTATATTATAGCTATTTTAGGATTAATATTTATTTTACAGGCAACTTTGTAATTATTTTAACCAGGTACAATAGCTATTAAATAGTTAAGAACTATTTAATAGTTACCTAGTTAAAATAATAACAAATTTACCTGTAAAATAAATCCTAACCTAAGATATAATTAAACCTAACACTACCCTATCAATAAAATAATTAAATAAACTACCTACAATTACCTACAATTAACCTAACACTACACTATCAATAAATTAATTAAACACAATTGCTACAAATAAATACAATTAAATAAACTAGCTAAAGTACAAAAAATAAAAAAGAACTAAGTTACAGAAAATAAAAAAATATTTACAAACATAAGAAAAATATTACAACAATTTTAAACTAATTACACCTACTCTAAGCCCCCTAATAAAATAACAAAGCCCCCCAAAATAAAAAATTCCCTACCCTATTCTAAATTAAAAAAGTTACAAGCTCTTTTACCTTACCAGCCCTGAACAGGGCCCTTTGCGGGGCATGCCCCAAGAAAATCAGCTCTTTTGCCTGTAAAAAAAAACATACAATACCCCCCCCCCAACATTACAACCCACCACCCACATACCCCTAATCTAACCCAAACCCCCCTTAAATAAACCTAACACTAATCCCCTGAAGATCTTCCTACCTTGTCTTCACCATCCAGGTATCACCGATCCGTCCTGGCTCCAAGATCTTCATCCAACCCAAGCGGGGGTTGGCGATCCATAATCCGGTGCTCCAAAGTCTTCCTCCTATCCGGCAAGAAGAGGACATCCGGACCGGCAAACATCTTCTCCAAGCGGCATCTTCGATCTTCTTCCATCCGGTGCGGAGCGGGTCCATCTTGAAGCAGGCGATGTGGATCCATCCTCTTCTTCCGATGTCTCCCGACTAATGACGGTTCCTTTAAGGGACGTCATCCAAGATGGCGTCCCTCGAATTCCGATTGGCTGATAGGATTCTATCAGCCAATCGGAATTAAGGTAGGAATTTTCTGATTGGCTGATGGAATCAGCCAATCAGAATCAAGTTCAATCCGATTGGCTGATCCAATCAGCCAATCAGATTGAGCTCGCATTCTATTGGCTGTTCCGATCAGCCAATAGAATGCAAGCTCAATCTGATTGGCTGATTGGATCAGCCAATCGGATTGAACTTGATTCTGATTGGCTGATTCCATCAGCCAATCAGAAAATTCCTACCTTAATTCCGATTGGCTGATAGAATCCTATCAGCCAATCGGAATTCGAGGGACGCCATCTTGGATGACGTCCCTTTAAGGAACCGTCATTAGTCGGGAGACATTGGAAGAAGAGGATGGATCCGCGTCGCCTGCTTCAAGATGGACCCACTCCGCACCGGATGGAAGAAGATCGAAGATGCCGCTTGGAGAAGATGTTTGCCGGTCCGGATGTCCTCTTCTTGCCGGATAGGAGGAAGACTTTGGAGCACCGGATTATGGATCGCCAACCCCCGCTTGGGTTGGATGAAGATCTTGGAGCCAGGACGGATCGGTGATACCTGGATGGTGAAGACAAGGTAGGAAGATCTTCAGGGGATTAGTGTTAGGTTTATTTAAGGGGGGTTTGGGTTAGATTAGGGGTATGTGGGTGGTGGGTTGTAATGTTGGGGGGGGGTATTGTATGTTTTTTTTTACAGGCAAAAGAGCTGATTTTCTTGGGGCATGCCCCGCAAAGGGCCCTGTTCAGGGCTGGTAAGGTAAAAGAGCTTGTAACTTTTTTAATTTAGAATAGGGTAGGGAATTTTTTATTTTGGGGGGCTTTGTTATTTTATTAGGGGGCTTAGAGTAGGTGTAATTAGTTTAAAATTGTTGTAATATTTTTCTTATGTTTGTAAATATTTTTTTATTTTCTGTAACTTAGTTCTTTTTTATTTTTTGTACTTTAGCTAGTTTATTTAATTGTATTTATTTGTAGCAATTGTGTTTAATTAATTTATTGATAGTGTAGTGTTAGGTTAATTGTAGGTAATTGTAGGTAGTTTATTTAATTATTTTATTGATAGGGTAGTGTTAGGTTTAATTATATCTTAGGTTAGGATTTATTTTACAGGTAAATTTGTTATTATTTTAACTAGGTAACTATTAAATAGTTCTTAACTATTTAATAGCTATTGTACCTGGTTAAAATAATTACAAAGTTGCCTGTAAAATAAATATTAATCCTAAAATAGCTATAATATAATTATAATTTATATTGTAGCTATATTAGGGTTTATTTTACAGGTAAGTATTTAGCTTTAAATAGGAATAATTTATTTAATAAGAGTTAATTTATTTCGTTAGATAAAAATTATATTTAAGTTAGGGGGGTGTTAGTGTTAGGGTTAGACTTAGCTTTAGGGGTTAATCCATTTATTAGAATAGCGGTGAGCTCCGATCGGAAGTTTAGGGGTTAATAATTGAAGGTAGGTGTCGGCGATGTTAGGGAGGGCAGATTAGGGGTTAATACTATTTATGATAGGGTTAGTGAGGCGGATTAGGGGTTAATAACTTTATTATAGTAGCGCTCAGGTCCGCTCGGCAGATTAGGGGTTAATAAGTGTAGGTAGGTGTCGGCGACGTTGTGGGGGGCAGATTAGGGGTTAATAAATATAACATAGGGGTCGGCGATGTTAGGGCAGCAGATTAGGGGTACATAGGGATAACGTAGGTGGCGGCGTTTTACGGAGCGGCAGATTAGGGGTTAAAAGTGTAATGCAGGGGTCAGCGATAGCGGGGGCGGCAGATTAGGGGTTAATAAGTGTAAGGGTAGGGGTGTTTAGACTCGGGGTACATGTTAGGGTGTTAGGTGCAGACGTAGGAAGTGTTTCCCCATAGGAAACAATGGGGCTGCGTTAGGAGCTGAACGCTGCTTTTTTGCAGGTGTTAGGTTTTTTTTCAGCTCAAACAGTCCCATTGTTTCCTATGGGAGAATCGTGCACGAGCACGTTTTTGAGGCCGGCCGCGTCCGTAAGCAACTCTGGTATCGAGAGTTGCATTTGCGGTAAAAATGCTCTACGCTCCTTTTTTGGAGCCTAACGCAGCATTTGTTTTAACTCTCGATACCAGAGTTAAATTTATGGTGCGGCCAGAAAAAAGCCTGCGGAGCGTTAACAGCCCTTTTACCGCCGAACTCCAAATCTAGGCCTAAGATAGCTACAATTTAACTAATAGTTACATTGTATCTATCTTGGGGTTTATTTTTATTTTACAGGCAACTTTGTATTTATTTTAACTAGGTAGAATAGTTATTAAATAGTTTTTAACTATTTAATAACTACCTAGTTAAAATAAAGACAAATTTACCTGTAAAATAAAACCTAACCTAAGTTACAATTACACCTAAAACTACACTACAATTAAATAAATTAAATAAACTAAATACAATTAAATACAATTAAATACAATTATCTAAAGTACGAAAAAAAACACTAAATTACAGAAAATAATAAAATAATTACAAGTTTTTTAAACTAATTACACCTAATCTAATCCCCCTAATAAAATAAAAAGCCCCCCCCAAAATAATAAAAAGCCCTAACCTATACTAAATTAAAAATAGCCTTTAAAAGGGCTTTTTGCGGGGCATTGCTCCAAAGTAATCAGCTCTTTTACCTGTAAAAAAAGTACAATACCCCCCAACATTAAAACCCACCACCCACACACCCAACCCTACTCTAAAACCCACCCAATCCCCCCTTAAAAAAAACTAACACTAACCCCTTGAAGATCACCCTACCTTGAGAAGTCTTTACCCAACCGGGCAGAAGTCCTCAACGAAGCTGGACAAAGTGGTCTTCCAGACGGGCAGAAGTCTTCATCAAAGCCGGGAAGAAGAGGTCCTCCAGATGGGCAGAAGTCTTCATCCAGACGGCATCTTCTATCTTCATCCATCCGGCGCGGAGCAGCTTCATCTTCAAGACATCCGACGCAGAGCATCCTCTTCTTTCGACGTCTTCTTACTAAATGACGGTTCCTTTAAGTGACGTCATCCAAGATGGTGTCCCTTCAATTCCGATTGGCTGATAGAATTATATCAGCCAATCGGAATTAAGGTAGAAAAAATCATATTGGTTGATGCAATCAGCCAATAGGATTGAAGTTCAATCCTATTGGATGATCCAATCAGCCAATAGGATTGAGCTGGCATTCTATTGGCTGTTCCAATCAGCCAATAGAGTGCAAGCTCAATCCTATTGGCTGATTGTAGTAAAAAAGAAGACAGCGCCTCATTGTGCAAGTAGGTCTTGAATGTAAAATTCACAGTGGAAGTGGAGACAAAAGGAAATATACTCACAAGAGTATTGGCACCCTTATTGAAAGTGGTGCAAATAGGCGGGCTGACGTTTTAACAGCAGTCAGTACGCTGTGCCGGACGGCATCAGAGATCTTTAGTGGACGGCTGTGGGCTCTCCTCAGTAATTCGAATCCAAATCCTGTGTAGCTGTGCTGTCAGCAAAAGTCAGCGTGTAGCCGCTCCCTGCATACAATCAAAGCTGCAAACTGGAAATGAGCAGGTGATCCTAACAGAGCTGGTTTCGATAAAAAACTCTGCTAGTAATAAAAATTGACTTGGCAGGCAACCATAAGAAAGCCACAGAATACAAGGCTTAATATAAAAGAATATGAAACACTTTACTGTGATGAGCTTTAACGCGTTTCTCGGCCACAAGCTCCTGGCCGTTTCATACCTTTTCTGATGAAACGGCCAGGAGCTTGTGGCCGAGAAACGCGTTAAAGCTCATCACAATAAAGTGTTTCATATTCTTTTATATTAAGCCTTGTATTCTGTGGCTTTCTTATGGTTGCCTGCCAAGTCAATTTTTATTACTAGCAGAGTTTTTTATCGAAACCAGCTCTGTTAGGATCACCTGCTCATTTCCAGTTTGCAGCTTTGATTGTATGCAGGGAGCGGCTACACGCTGACTTTTGCTGACAGCACAGCTACACAGGATTTGGATTCGAATTACTGAGGAGAGCCCACAGCCGTCCACTAAAGATCTCTGATGCCGTCCGGCACAGCGTACTGACTGCTGTTAAAACGTCAGCCCGCCTATTTGCACCACTTTCAATAAGGGTGCCAATACTCTTGTGAGTATATTTCCTTTTGTCTCCACTTCCACTGTGAATTTTACATTCAAGACCTACTTGCACAATGAGGCGCTGTCTTCTTTTTTACTACTTCTAGATTTTGGGTCCTGATCAGATACCGCCAAGACCAGCTGCCGTTTGCTTTTCAAATATTCCTTTTCTCTGAATACTTCTACTGAGACGAAAAAAGATCTGCAGTATTTGATTTTAGGAACACCTGTGTTTCCAGTCTCCAGTGTGCAACTTATATCATCACTTCTGGGACTAATTACGATAAGCCTTTTTCTTTCTTTATCCACATTTTTTAGGTTTTATTCACAGTTGTCTATTCACTATTGTTATTCACTATTCACTATTGTTATTCACTATTGTTGTTTTACAATTGTCTTTTAATTGTTTCTAAATTGTTTTACCTGGTCACTTTGCACCAAGGTATTACATATACCAAAAATTGTCATAGAAACAGGGTTGTTTTACATATAAACAATCCACACTGTTATATTTCAGTTATTTCACTGAGTGACACTGTTTAATCAATTTAGAAATAGCACTGCACTACATTATTTGAAGATCAATTTATTTGAGCAAGAGCTAGCAATTTTAGTTTGCTGTTTAATCAATTTAGAAATAGCACTGCACTACATTATTTGGAGATTAATTTATTTGAGCAAGAGCTAGCAATTTTAGTTTGCCTTATACCTTCACGTCATTTTTTTGTGTTTTACGTTTATTCACACTATCCTCAGGCGCACGCTATTACCATTTTCTACATTTGGTATTTTTTTCTATTGGCTGATTGTTAGGTTTTATTAAGAGGGGATTGGGTGGGTTTTAGAGTAGGGCTGGGTGTGTGGGTGGTGGGTTTTAATGTTGGGGGGTATTGTCCTTTTTTAAAGTAAAAGCAATGCCCCGCAAAAAGCCCTTTTAAGGGCTATTTGTAATTTAGTATAGGGTAGGGCTTTTTATTTTTTTATTTTATTTAATTGTATTTAATTGTATTTAATTTTTTTAATTATAGTGTAGCTATCTAAGGGTTTATTTTTATTTTACAGGCAACTTTGTATTTATTTTAACTAGGTACAATAGTTATTAAATAGTTATTAACTATTTAATAACTACCTAGTTAAAATAAATAGAAATGTACCTGTAAAATAAACCCTAACCTAAGTTACAATTACACCTAACACTACACTATAATTAAATTAATTACCTAAACTAACTACAATTAACTACAATTAAATTAAATAAACTAAAGAATGAAAAAACCCCACTAAATTACAAAAAATAAAAAAATTACAAATTTTTAAACTAATTACACCTAATCTAATCCCCCTAATAAAATATAAAAGCCCCCCAAAATAAAAAAAATTGCCTACCCTATACTAAATTACAAATAGCCCTTAAAAGGGCTTTTTGCAGGGCATTGCCCCAAAGTAATCAGCTCTTTTAACTGTAAAAAAAAATACAATACCCTCCCAACATTAAAACCCACCATCCACACACCCAACCCTACTCTAAAACCCACCCAATACCCCCTTAATAAAACCTAACACTAACCCCTTGAAGATCACCCTACCTTGAGCCGTCTTCACCCAGCCAGGCACAAGTGGTCCCCCAGAGGGGCAGAAGTCTTCATCGGATCTGTACAGAAGAGGACCTCCAGACGGCCAGAAGTCTTCATCCAGGCGGCATCTTCTATCTTCATCCATCCGGAGCGGAGCCGGTCCATCTTGAATCCAGCCGACGCAGAGCATCCATCCAGACTGACGACTACCCGATGAATGACGGTTCCTTTAAATTATGTCATCCAAGATGGCGTCCCTTGAATTCCGATTGGCTGATAGGATTCTATCAGCCAATCGGAATTAAGGTAGGAACAATCCTATTGGCTGATGCAATCAGCCAATAGAATTGAGCTTACATTCTATTGGAATGAATGAAGATAGAAGATGCCGCCTGGGTGAAGACGTCTCAAGGTAGGGTGATATTCAAGGGGTTAGTGTTAGATTTTATTAAGGGGGGATTGGGTGGGTTTTAGAGTAGGGATGGGTGTGTGGGTGGTGGGTTTTAATGTTGGGGGGTATTGTCCTTTTTTAAAGTAAAAGAGTTGATTACTTTGGGGCAATGCCCCGCAAAAATTTGTAATTTAGTATAGGGTAGGGATTTTATGTAATGTGTAATTATTATTTTTTATTTTCTGTAATTTAGAGTTGGTTTTTTTTCCGTAATTTAGTTTATTTAATTTAATTGTATTTAATTGTAGTTAGTTTAGGTAATTAGATATGAAAGAAAAACTGGGTGCAACCCCTCTAAGTGTAATATGTTAGATAAAACAAGAAATTTATTTTTACATCTCACAAATGCACACTCACAGAATTAAACCTCAAACAATATGAGGTATGATAACGGCACTGGGGAACAACAAAGGTCTCTCAGGGATTTAACTGCAGAGTTCTAACAGGTAACTGCATCTGGATATCCGGTGATTTGATGTATACACTTGTGTTCAATGACACTACTCACGGATTCCTATCTGTGACCTGGTCCTCCGATAGTCCCCACAAACAAAGTTCACAACGTTGCAAAGTTGCAAGTCAAATCAATCTGTTAAAAAATGTTCCAACAACGATCTACCCCAAATCAGCTGTTTTATAAGTGTAAAGCCGGCACCTTGCGAGAGCTGGAGCGGATAGCGTGGTGACGTAAAAACGGTGCGCGTGGCCTTACTTGGTCCATAGGGATTCCCCCTACTTCATCAGAGGCTGCCCACTTGAACCACCATACGTCTTTTATACCTGTCAGAAAGTCCTCCCCTATTTCACAGACAGACAGTATTGCATCTGATACATGTTGTTAAGGCTTATACCGGACTTATACTGCATTGCACTTCAAATAAAACTATATACACAGTTGGCCTAATTTGCATAAGCTTACCAGTGCACTGAATATATCACATTTCCTGCACATATTTAATGCGTTTAAAAATTCAAACACTGAATGAATTGTGATTACATATAAGATCAAACCTAAAATTAATGAATACTGATATTTAATATGATAAAATAAATTTAAAAGATGAAGTTTAAAAGTGAGGCCAGCTTTAATAACACTTTAGTTTATCTATCCAATTTAATTGTTTAATCCATACTCCTCATAATCACTCCTAAAAAGTATTTGTGTGTTTCTAAAATCATTTGATCCATAAAATCGAAACTATAATGGAATTCATTGCTAAGGTTTCATATCAAATTTTAACCTATTGGTGACAACATAGTAAAAAAATTAAAATAATACCTAAGAAAATATACATATGTGTGTATATATATATACAAAAGATCAACTCTATATGATTCAACTTTTACATCTTACATGATTGCTGTACTCTTATATACATATATACCTCATATTTCATCTGCTCTTATTAAGATGATACCTTTCCACTTAATAAGTATGATCTAAGTAAGGTGAAGAAAATTCACCCATTTATTTTAAAAATGTTCTACGGTTTTAGTATACCCCCAGCACACTTCACCATTACATCAAACTAATGTGATAACATATGTAAGCTATATGAGGAAGTGGAACAGAAGGGTACTATATAAATGAACTTAAAAGGCACTCTGATATCTATCACTGTATAGATATACCTATCAAATGAATTGGATATCCTATCTCAGAGTATAGGAATTCCTATTCATCAACTAAAAACGCCGCTAAATCTATCTCTCAGTTCATCCCATTTGGTTCAAGTGATCCTAATGTTCTAATCCAAAATGTCTCCCTTCTTCTTAAAGCTAGAAGTCTATTTCCTCCTCTTATGTCCAGCTTCAACCTTTCAAATGCTTTAACTTTTAAACTGCTTGGATCTTTGTTATGTACCTCTGAAAAGTGAGATTAAACTCCATGGGACAATATGACTCAAGATGAGTATCAAGGACCCTCCACTTCTTCCTCTTCTTTTTTAGGGGTTTGTAACTCCCCAATGGGGAGAAACCACAAACGAGGAGAAAGAGAAGAGGATGTAGAGGAGGAGTGGGACTCCAGCTCCAAAAGAATAAAAGAGAGGGAATGGCAGTAAAAAAAGAGAATGGCCAAAAAATATTTAACATCAGTAAAAAAATCCTGACTGAGACAGAGACAAGTATCTTAGAGAAAGGCCTTTCATTTGTGCCTACCAATAATCCAAAAGATTTTGACCTTTTTATAGATCTTGAAAAATTCTCGAGGAAATTAACCCTCAAAAGATGTCATGCTAGAAATAATAATAAATTGGATTCAGGAAGTGTGGATGACATGTTGCCGAAAGTAGGTGACAAATCCTTCATTTTAGACATGTTACTCACTCTTGAAAGAGAGTGTGAAGAAAATAATGAAATGATAAACACTCAAGATCTAGTATACATGTTGGAAGACCTGGAAGCTGAATCAATAAATCTGAAAGTTAACCATACAGGTCTTAAACCTAACTCCATGTTTTTTCCATTACAAGCACAGGGTAATTTTATACCAGTCTTTAATAAACTGGTATTAAAAGATTTGGAGCAGATTTGCACAAATAATAAGAGTAATGTTACACACAATTTGAGCCTGAAGGAAAAAATAGCACTAAGTGATCTACAAATTGATAGCAAATTAGTCATCCATGGAGCAGATAAGGGAGGTGGAATTGTGTTGCAAGATAAGGTAGATTACCTCAAAGAAGCACATAGATTGTTAGGTGATAACAACACATATGTTAAACTTAAGAACAACCTGACAAAGGTTTTTAAGGAACAATACGATATGTCTGATATGAATTTTTGAGGGTGGTAGAGACGAGAATTGCAATTTTCTACCACCTCCCCAAAATTCATAAGATGTTAGAAGATCCTCCTGGGTGCCCAACAGTATCCGGGATTGGGTCTAAATTATAACAATACGTGGATATCATATTGAAACCCATGGTCCCCTGTCTCTGGTCATATATAAGAGATTCAACAGACATCATAACACAACTTTCCCAATGCACTTGGAGTGAGGAGTACATGTGGGTCACCCTAGACGTCTCCTCATTAAACACATGTATACCACATGATTTAGGTCAATCAGTGATCGAATATTATTTTAAACAAACTGGATATATAGATTTATCACAAAGATCTTTTATTTTGAATTGTATTGACTTAATTTTAAAGAAAAATTATTTTCTATTTGAAGGAGAATTTTATCTCCAAACCACTGGTACAGCGATGGGGACGAAATTTGCCCCCAACTTTGCAAATTTGTACATGGGGTGGTGGGAGAACCTATATATTTTCACTAATAATCCCTTCAAATATAAGATTGTGAAGTGGTTTCGCTTCATTGATGATATCCTCATAATCTGGAAGGGAACTTCAGATGAAGTGGCAGGATTGGTACAACATGTGAATCAGAATCTTCTAAATTTAAAGTTTACTGAGTCACATGATGCTGATCATATAACTTTTTTGGATCTCACTCTAACTCATAGAGGAGAAAAGATAATAACCAGTCTATTTAGAAAAACTACTGATACTAATGCATATTTACATGCCACCAGCAGACATCACCATAAATGGATCCGAAACATTCCCTTCGGCCAATTTCAAAGGGTTAGAAGGAATTGCATGGACTTAACTATATTTGAAAAAGAGTCAGAAGTATTGAAGAATAGATTCCTGAGTGAAGGTTATGATCCCTTATTGGTGTTTAATGCATACACTAGGGCAAAAAATATAGATAGGAACACACTTCTAATAACCAAAAAGGATAGAAAATTGGAGAAGTCAGAGAAATCCAAAAATCAGCCGTTATTTATAACCAAATTTAATAGATCCTCTAGACAAATAGAGAAGTCAGTTAAGAAATACTGGCCAGTCTTATTGCATGATCCTATTTTAAAAGACATTTTAACAGAAAGACCGCAGATAATAACCAAAAAGGATAGAAAATTGGAGAAGTCAGAGAAATCCAAAAATCAGCCGTTATTTATAACCAAATTTAATAGATCCTCTAGACAAATAGAGAAGTCATTTAAGAAATACTGGCCAGTCTTATTGCATGATCCTATTTTAAAAGACATTTTAACAGAAAGACCGCAGATAATTTCTAAAAAGAATCAAAATTTGAAAAATATTTTAGCTCCTAGTAAATTAAGAGAAAACACCAAACAAAGTAACTGGTTACAAAAGAAATCTTCTGGTTTCTTCAAATGTGGTAGAAAAAACTGTTTAAGTTGCTACCATATAGATAAAGAGAACTCAGAGTTCAAATCCTTAAGAGATAACAGAATATATCCTATCAGGGAGTCCATAAACTGTAAGAGTACTCATGTAGTCTATCATCTCTCCTGCTCTTGCAGGAAAATTTATATAGGTAGGACGAAAAGGAGCTTGAAAACCCGCTTCAGGGAACATCTTGTCAATATTGAAAAAGGAGTATTGTCCCATGGAGTTTCAGCTCACTTTTCGGAAGTACATAACAAAGATCCAAGCAGTTTAAAAGTTAAAGCATTTGAAAGGGTGAAGCTAAACATATGAGGAGGAAATAGACTTCTAGCTTTAAGAAGAAGGGAGACAGATTGGATTAGAATCACTTGAACCAAATGGGATGAACCGAGAGATAGATTTAGCTGCATTTTTAGTTGATGAATAGGAATTCATATACTCTGAGATAGGATATCCAATTCATTTGATAGGTATATTGATACAGTGATAGATATAAGAGTGCCTTTTTAGTTCATTTATATAGTACCCCTCTGTTCCACTTCCTCATATAGCTTACATATGTTGTCACATTAGTTTGATGTAATGGTGAAGTGTGCTGGGGGTATACTTAAATCGTAGAACAATTTTAAAATAAATGGGCAAATTTTCTTCACCTTATTTAGATCACACTTATTAAGTGGAAAGGTATCATCTTAATAAGAGCAGATGAAATATGAGGTATATATGTATATAAGAGTACAGAAATCACGTAAGATGTAAAAGTTGAATCATATAGAGTTGATCTTTTGTATATACGGTATATATACACACATATGTATATATTCTTAGGTATTCTTTTAAGTTTTTTACTATGTTGTCACCAATGGGTTAAAATTTGATATGAAACCTTAGCAATGAATTCCATTATAGGTTCGATTTTATGGATCAAATGATTTTAGAAACACACAAATACTTTTTAGGAGTGATTATGAGGAGTATGGATTAAACAATTAAATTGGATAGATAAACTAAAGTGTTTTTAGAGCTGGCCTCGCTTTTAAACTTCATCTCTTAAATTTATTTTATCATATTAATTATCCGTATTCATTGATTTTAGGTTTGATCTTATATGTAATCACAATTCATTCAGTGGTTGAATTTTTAAACACATTAAATATGTGCAGGAAATGTGATATATTCAGTGCACTGGTAAGCTTATGCAAATTAGGCCAACTGTGTACATAGTTTTTGAAGTGCAATGCAGTATAAGTCCGTTATAAGCCTTAACAACATGTATCAGATACAATACTGTCTGTCTGTGAAATAGGGGAGGACTTTCTGACAGGTATAAAAGACCTATGGTGGTTCAAGTGGGCAGCCTCTGACGAAGTAGGGGGTATCAATAAGAAAAGCGTAAGGCCACGTCCACCGTCTTTACGTCACCACGCTATCCGCTCCAGCTCTCTCAAGGTGCCGGCTTTACACTTGTGAAATAGCTGATTTGGGGTAGATCATTGGTGGAACATTTTTTAACAGATTGATTTGACTTGCAACTTTGCGACGTTGTGAACTTTGTTTGTGGGGACTATCGGAGGACCAGGTCACAGATAGGAATCCATGAGTAGTGTCATTGAACACAAGTGTATACATCAAATCACCGGATATCCAGATGCAGTTACCTGTTGGAACTCTGCAGTTAAATCCCTGAGAGACCTTTGTTGTTCCCCAGTGCCGTTCTCATACCTCATATTGTTTGAGGTTTAATTCTGTTAGTGTGCATTTGTGAGATGTAAAAATAAATTTCTTGTTTTATCTAACATATTACACTTAGAGGGGTTGCGTCCTGTTTTTCTTTTTCTTTCATATCTTGTAGCTGATCCGGTTTCCAGAACCGTGTAACACTGGTGGCAGCAACCCCTATGAACCTGTGTATCACCAATATTATATTGAGGCAGCATATCCTTTTTTAAATATAAATACTTTTTTAAAGTATACACTTTTAACTATTTATTTATGACCCAATACAAAAAATTGAGTTCTCCAGTTCTTTAATTGTGGGGCGCTTTTATTTTTTGTGTGCTTTATTTACAGTTTAGGTAATTAATTTAATTATAGTGTAGTGTTAGGTGTAATTGTAACCTAGGTTAGAGTTTATTTTACAGGTAAATGTGTACCTATTTTAGCTAGGTAGTTATTAAATAGTTAATTACTATTTAATAACTATTGTACCTAGTTTAAATAAATACAAAGTTGCCTGTAAAATAAAAATAAACCCTAATATGGCTACAATGTAATTATTAGTTATATTGTAGCTTGCTTAGGGTTTATTTTACAGGTAAGTATTTAGTTTTAAATAGGAATAATTTAGGTAATGATAGTAAATTTATTTTGTTTTATTTAAATTATATTTAAGTTAGGGGGTGTTAGGGTTAGACTTAATAAATTTAGTATAGTGGCGGCGAAGTTGGGGGCAGCAGATTAAGGGTTAATAAATGTAGGTAAGTGTCTGCGATTTTAGCGATTGCAGATTAGGGGTTAATAATATTTAACTAGTGTTTGTGAGGCAGGAGTGATGTCCGGTCAGCAGATTAGGGGTAAAATTTTTTATTTAAGTGTTTGCAATGTGGGGGGGGGCTCGGTTTAGGGGTTAATAGGTAGTTTATGGGTGTTAGTGTACTTTGTAGCACTTTAGTTAAGAGTTTTATGTTACGGCGTTAGCCCATGAAACTCTTAACTACTGACTTTTAAATGCGGTAGGAGTCTTGACAGGAGAGGGTGTACCGCTCACTTTTTCCAAGACTCATAATACCGGCGTTAGGAAAATCCCATTGAAAAGATAGGATACGCAATTGAGGTAAGGGGATTTGTGGTATGCTAAAATCACAGAAAAAAAGTGAACGGTACACCTGTACCTGTCAGACTCGTAATACCAGCGCAGTTGGCATTAAAAAGCAGCGTTGGGACCTCTCAACGCTGCTTTTTAAGACTAAAGCAAGACTCGTAATCTAGCCGTATGTTTTTCCAAACCTATAGCGATATTTTCTACATGTGCGTACATTTTCCTTTTATCTTTTGTTTAGTACGACCTATATACATTTTTCCACAGCTGCATTGCAGATGGAAAACAACATATGTGGCCAAACAATTCCCTCTGAACTCAATGTTAAACATTTGTGTGCAGTCCCAATTATGTACATTGTCTGATTTATCAATTTTATTGCACATACAGCAATTCAATTTGCCACACTTATAAGTCCCTGACTTGACTCCTGCCCAACTTGAAAGTGTGTTGGAAGAGCTGGAAATAAGTGGTTTGAGTTTGTAAGGTGCCAGTTAGTTCTTAAGATCTTAAAAGGACATTGGGGCCCACTCTAATATGTTCCTTTAATATAGGATCCTGAGGATACCGCAATGGCATTTCAGAATCTTTCTTGTTTCCTTGGCCCCTTCGTTAAAAGTGGTTATACATTTTACATCATCATTCAGATTTTTCTTTGTGTACACACCACTGGTTGTTTTTTTATCTGTCAAAAGGTCTATAAGTCATTACATTTTTCTCTTGCATTTTGAAATAACGATTGTTTATATCCCTTTTCCTGTAATTTAACCTGTAATATATCAGTCTCTTGTATGTTTGTGCAATTGTGTTTAATTTTGCGAAATTGTCCAAAGGGAATGTTTGATTTCCAGCTATGTAAATGGCTACTTTTTGCATGAAGAAAACTGTTTCTATCAGTAGGTTTTCTATAATTTGTTGTAACAACTTTCCGCAAGATTTAGAGTTTTGTCGGTAAAACAGCTCTAACGCTCCTTTTTTTTCCAGCACTCCCTTAAGCCAACGCTGGTATTACGAGTTTTCTGAATGGCTGCCATAGCCTCAGAAAAGTGAGCATTGAGCCAAATTTAGCTCGACTTCAACCCTCAATAACCAGCGTTGCTTACGGTAGCGGTAAGCTGGAAAAACGTGCTTGTATTTTGTTTTAAATAGGAATCATTTATTTAATTATAGTAAATTTATTTCGTTTTATTTAAATTATATTTAACTTAGGGGTGTTAGGGTTAGACTTAAGTTTAGGGGTTAATAACTTTATTATAGTAGCGGCGACGTTGGGAGCAGCAGACTAGGGGTTAATAATTGTAGGTAGGTGGCGGCGATTTTAGGGACAGCAGATTAGGGGTTAATAAAATGTATTATAGTGTTTGTGAGGCGGGAGTGCGGCGGTTTAGAGGTTAATACATTTATTATAGTGGCGGCGATGTCTGGTCACCAGATTAGGGGTTAATAAGTGTAGGTAGGTGGCGGCGACGTTGAGGGAGGGGGCAGATTAGGGGTAAATAAATATAATATAGGTGTCGGCGATGTTAGGGGCAGCAGATTAGGGGTTCATAGGGATAATGTAGGTGGCGGCGTTGTCCGGTCGGCAGATTAGGGATTAAATAATTTTATTTTAGTGTTTGCGATGTGGGGGGGCCTCGGTTTAGGGGTTCATAGGTAGTTTATGGGTGTTAGTGTACTTTGTAGCACGGTAGTTAAGAGCTTTATATTCTGGCGTTAGCCCATAAAACTCTTAACTACTGACTTTTTAGGCGGTAGGAGTCTTGGCGGTAGATGCTGTACCGCTCACTTCTTCCAAGACTCGTAATACCGGCATTAGGCAAATCCCATAGAAAAGATAGGATACGCAATTGACGTAAGGGGATTTGCGGTAGCCAAAAGTCGCGGAAGAAAAGTGAGCAGCAGACCCTTTCCTGCCTGACACGTAATACCAGCGGGCGTTAAAAAGCAGCGTTAGGACTCCTTAACGCTGCTTTTTAAGGCTAACGCAATATGGAAAAGAGTGCAGGGTAGCGCTAATAAAAGCAAAGAGCTCTAAATATAAACGGTATATCTATACTGATATAGTGATGTGTAAATGTTGTTTTAAAAAAGAATATATCTGTGTAGATCGAATAATAAAATTTAATATACAATAATGGAATAACAGTATAGTGCCGGCACTAATTTAAAACAATATGATAATATAGGACATAAATATAAAATGCATAAAAAATCAAATAGTGGTTCCAGGTTATTGGCACACAACCAACGATATTATATTGCAACTATTGAGATATAAAAGCAAGAAAAAAAGCTGGCTTGCTGGATACTTATGGCAGCATAAACTGCCAATGTGTTCGTATTGAATATGGAGCAATGTTCTCAAATTGGGCACACAAATTACCGTCTCTGATGCATGTAAAGTTGTCCGTTGTTATTAAGCCCCGTGACTTTGTGCAGAGTGATTCTCCTGGTGTGAATGAAGCAAGTATTGGTATAGGAAGCACGCTATTAATTTATGTAATTCTTCAGTGCTTATAGTGAATAATCTTGCAGCGTCCTTAGATAATTGCCACAGTAGCAGGTATAAGGGTAGGTCACTCTGCACAAAGTCACGGGACTTAATAACAACGGACAACTTTACATACATCAGAGACGGTAATTTGTGTGCCCAATTTGAGAACATTGCTCCATATTCAATACGGACACATTTGCAGTTTATGCTGCCATAAGTATCCAGCAAGCCAGCTTTTTTTCTTGCTTTTATATCTCAATAGTTGCAATATAATATCGTTGGTTGTGTGCCAATAACCTGGAACCACTATTTGATTTTGTATGCATTTTATATTTATGTCCTATATTATCATATTGTTTTAAATTAGTGCCGGCACTATACTGTTATTCCATTATTGTATATTAAATTTTATTATTCGATCTACACAGATATATTATTTTTTAAAACAACATTTACACATCACTATATCAGTATAGATATACCGTATATATTTAGAGCTCTTTGCTTTTATTAGCGCTACCCTGCACTCTTTTCCATGTTTTATTTCATTAGCGATTTGGAGATTCGTTAATGTTCTGGGTTAGCTACAGAGCCTGAGAGTGTTAGTATCTTTTACACTATTCCTTTCAAGGCTAACACAATACTCTAAATCTAGGTGTATGTTATTCTCATCTAGAGACAATGTCAGATCTTAAAAATCTATCCTTTTGACATTTATATTCTCCGTAAAATTGAGGTTCAAATTATTTGTATTAATATATTTTATAAATTCTACTGCTCTTCATTTGTCCATTTCTACACAATAATAATGTTGTGTATATATCTATAATATTTGTGCAGTTTGTCTCTAAAGAGATTATTATTCCAAATCATGTGTTCCTCAAAATGCCTCATATATATGTTGGCATAAGAGGGTTGCCATGGTGGTACCCATGGCAGTAACTTTAATCTGCTTGTAAAATTTCCCATTAAACTCAAAATAATTATGAGTGAGAACATAGTATATGCCATCTACTAGGAATTTCACATGTACTTTAGGTATATCCCAAATCTTGCATTTATGTTTGTAAGCTTCCACTTCTTTTTCATGCAGGATATTCGTATATAGGGCTGAGACGTTGCAGGTCATACAAAGGAAATCCTATTCGCATTGGAGACCCTCAAATTTATTGATAGTGTCTATGGATCTTTTAGGATTTTATTGACCTTACCATGGGCTTTAAATACCAGTCAATATATGCCAAAAAATTACTGCTGATGGAAACTATCCTCGACACTATGGGTCTTCCTGGGGGATTACCGCGGTCTTTGTGGAATTTTTGGAATATGGTAAAATACTGGAGTTTATGGACTATTTAAGAAAAGAAAATTGAATTCAACATTATTAATGACATTTGTTTATTTGGCACGAATAAGGATTTCTTTAAGTGTTTTTTTTATATTCTATGATTGGATCTTTTTTCAATTCTAAATATGTAGAGAGACACAAAAAGCTTATCTTTATATTTTTTGCTCTATGCAAGAGGAACAAAATTGCATGAGTGGCAACACCTGACTTTCCAAACAAAGTATACATGTGTCCATAATAGTAGTATCCTGATCCATTATGTAAGAAAAAAAAAATGAAATCAGTACTGTCCCTTTAAATACAAACGCCTAGATTTAGAGTTCTGCGGCCAAAGGGGTGTGTTAGCTATGCGTGCTTTCCCCCCCCCCGCACCTTTTAAATACCGCTGGTATTTAGAGTTCACAAATGGGCTGCGTTAGGCTCCAAAAAGGGAGCGTAGAGCATATTTACCGCCACTGCAACTCTAAATACCAGCGGTGCTTACAGACGCAGCCAGCTTCAAAAACATGCTCGTGCACGATTCCCCCATAGGAAATAATGGGGCCGTTTGAGCTGAAAAAAAAAATAACACCTGCAAAAAAGCAGCGTTCAGCTCTTAACGCAGCCCCATTGTTTCCTATGGGGAAACACTTCCTATGTATGCACCTAACACCCTAACATGTACCCCGAGTCTAAACACCCCTAACCTTACACTTATTAACCCCTAATCTGCCGCCCCCACTATCGCTGACCCCTGCATTATACTATTAACCCCTAATCTGCCGCTCCATACACCCCCGCAACCTACGTTATCCCTTTTTTTTTTTTTTATATCTTTTATTTGAAATCCAACAATACACAACCATAACAACTGGACAGACTTAATATTTCAGCCTGTCACACAGGCTAGGTTATAAATCAACAAAACATTATGATATATCATGTTTTCCTTTTTCTTACTTCTTTAACCACCCTTTTTCCTTTCTTAATATTCATGTGACAAAACATATGTAAGTGTAACAAACTGAACTCGGCCTGAATAGAAGGATTACATTTTGAAAAGAGTCTATCCTGAGTCAAAATAAAAATCATTAACCTCCTATCAAGACCTACTTAAAGTATACAACTATAGCCTTAAATTTACTGTATCATAAAAATATACATAGATTACCAATTTGGTCATGTAATTCATGTCTAGATAGTATATATTAGTTGGAATAATTTTCTGATAGATTAATAAACAGTTAAAGTAGTTAACACAACAAAAGAGGAAAAAAAAGAAAGAGAGAAAAAAAAAAGAGAAAAGAAAAGAAAAACACACCAGACTACCTCTCTCTCTCTCACCCCCCCCCCCCCTGCAACCGTCATTTAGTCCACATTAATCTCTAAAAAAGGTCTTGTAAATTTCAGTGAAACGCAGGGGCGCCAGGACTAGCTTTTGTGTAGAAAGTGGATATAGCTTGATTATAGGCTGCCAGTTTTCCAAAAATAGTTCAGCCCTATCTTTAAACTGGTAAATAGTATTATGTGATTCGAACACAAGTTGTTGGAGCAGCATATTACGAAAGATAGAGAATCTAGGTGAAAATGTATCTTTCCATTTTTTCAAAATTAAAATTCTGGTTACTAAGATTATTGTGTTCAGTATTCGAATATTTTTTGGTTTGTCCACTACTAAATTTGAATGTATCAGAAAGATTATATGATAGGCATGGATTTTAAAGCTGTCTTGAAACTGACGGTTATACCAGTAATTAACTTTGCGCCATAGCTGGTTTATTTTTGGACAATAAAAAAAACATATGTATAATGTCTGCATTTAATAAGTGACATTTTGGACAGTGTTGTTGTGTAGAGGGAGAGAATTTAGACATTTTTAAAGGCGTTAGATAAACATTATGTAGTAATTTGGTCTGCGATTCTTTCCACGCAATTGATACATTGAGTTTCTCTAATGCCGAAAAACTATAAATTATATTACCTTCTTTAAATTGAGGAAAATAATGACAGAAAAAATTTACCTGCTTTTGCGAGAAAATTTGACCCTGTTTTGCAAGCATAATATTATATATTAAAGAAATCGTAAATTTGCCTGCGGCAGCTTTTTTAATACAATCATTAATCTCGGACCAGCGAGATTCCAACTGACTACCAGGATCTAGCGAATTAATATAATGCCGTGTTTGAAAATAGGCAAATAGTCTATGTCTTGGTAGCTCAAATGAATGTAATAAATCACAATAAGGCATAATCTGTCCTGAGCTAGAGATAAGTTGGTTCATATACTTAATGCCTATTTGGGCCCAGTTATAATATATTTGTTCATGGATTCCTGGGATAAACTCTGGATTGCCTTGTATTGATAAGAATGGAGAGAGTCTAAAATCTAAGTTACATAGACCATGCTATAATAATGTTTTTAAAAGAAATAAGATTACTAATATTTGACGGAAGTTTCTTTGTAGGACAATGTAATATAGCTTTTAGAGAAAAAGGGGTTATAAACAAACTCTCCATCTCGACAGAAGATACTTTATTGGAGTCAATCAGCCAACCAATCGCTATTTTAGCTAGAGTAGTTAAATTATACAGTTTTATATCCGGCAACGCCAGTCCACCCCGGCTTTTTTCTTGACATAATTTTGCAATGGCGATGCGAGCCTTTTGTCCTTTCCAAAGAAATTGTGAACATGCTGCGTAGAACTTTCGGATATCCTGATTAGAAATGAATAGTGGCAAATTTTGTAGGAGGTATAATATCCTCGGAAAGATGATAGTTTTGACTAGGTTGACACGAGCCGATAGAGATAGAGGAAATGAAGACCAATTCTTCAGATCAGCTAAGGCTTTTTCAAAGACTGGTTTAAAATTTAGATTATACCACGTCTTAGGATTTCTGTGTAATATAATGCCCAAATACTTAATGCTATCTGTATTTTTAAATGGGTGATCAATGCAACTTCCGCTATATTTTAAGATCCATAAGAGTTCACTTTTTTGTAAATTTATTTTATAACCTGCAAAAGAGCTAAAGATAGATAATATCTGAAGAATTTTAGGAATGGACTTAGTTGAGTCCTCAAGAAAAATTAACAAATCGTCAGCATATAGTGAAATTTTGACCTCCATGTTACCTATTCTGATCCCTGTTAGTTCTGAACGAAGCCATATAGCTAATGGTTCTATTGCGATATTAAACAATAGAGGTGATAAGGGACAACCTTGACGCATGGCTCGCCCAAGCATGATTTTATCAGAAAGGTTGCCGTTTATCAAGAGTGCTGAATAAGGATTTTTGTAAATCTTGGCTATAAAATCTAAGCACTGGCCTTTGATACCAAAACATTCTAAAGAATGTAGCAAATGATTCCATGATATAGAATCAAATGCCTTCTCGGCGTCTATGGATAGTATGGCTATATCCTTATTCGGTTTCTCATTTTTTAGGGAAAAATTTTGATTCCAAAAAAAATCTAACAATGTTTCGGCTTTCTGAAGATTGGAGGTTACAGTGCGATCAATCATAAATCCCGTTTGATCCATATGGATTATTTTACCCATAAAGTTCTTCATTTTGTTAGCAATAATGGAAAGAAGAATTTTGTAATCAGAATTTAGAACTGATATTGGTCTATATGAGGATGTTTGTTCAGAGTCTTTACCCTTTTTGAGGATAAGAGTTATGTTGGCTGCAGAGAAGAGATTTGATATAGGGGAAGAAGAAGAATAGTAATTATTAAACAAACAAACTAATACATCACTAATTTCTTCCATAAGGATTTTGTACAATTCCATCGGAATCCCGTCTGGCCCCGCAGCTTTATTCAATTTGGCGTTCTTAATTGTTGACAGGATTTTTTCCTTGGAGATTGGAGAATTCAGGGTTGCTAAATCTAGAGGGGGGATCTGTGGTGTCCTAATTTTGGACCAAAAACGTTCTTTGTTGTGGATATCTATCGGATGTACTTTATATAAATCTTGAAAGTATTCAAAGAACACCTTTCTTATATTATTGTTATCTAAATATCTCTGTTGTTTGGCCTTAATAGCCGTTATATGATTCCTACTGTTACTATTTTTGGTGATTCTAGCCAAATATTTGGCTGAACTACCATAGTGTCCTCTGAAACGGTTATCCAACTTAGTCTCTTTCTGAAGGCAATGCTGCTTAATATATATATCTCTTTTAATTCTACACTGGGAGTAATGTAACCAGTTGTCCTTAGAGGGATATAACTTGTATTGATTGAAAGCATTTTTCACTTGATTGGATAGTTGTCTTTCGCTTATTAAAGATTTTTTTTTGATATGACAAAGATATGACTTAATTTGACCTCTAAGGACAGCTTTGAAAGTTTCCCAAAATATTTCACTTTTATTAAAGTATGAAATATTATTATGAGAAAAGTCCCGCCATTGTGTTTTTAACCAGTTAATAAATTTACTATTATTACTTAGGTGACAGGGAAAAAAGAAACTGGTATTGGGAGAATTCTCTCTAGAGACTAAGTGGATAGCTAGTGAAATTATCGCATGGTCCGAGATAACGATATCATGAATTTTGGGATATACAGATAATTGAAGAAGTTGTTCTGAGATAAGAATATAGTCAATTCTTGAAAGTGTACAGTGAGTTTTGGATTCGCAAGTAAATTCCACCGAGTCAGGAAATTTGGACCTCCAAATATCATTAAGTTTAAGTGCAGAGCAGAATTTATTGAAATATTTACTAGCCTTCATGTCTTGTCGTTTACTCTGGGACATTCTATCAATATTTGGAGCAAGTGTCATATTGAAATCACCACTTACTATCAATCTGTCACTACAATGACAGTATAGTTTGTTTTGAATTGTGTCCCAGAATCCACGAGAGAATTGATTGGGGCCGTAGACATTACATAGAGTGAGTAAAAAACCTCTTATCGATATTTGCATAATAATAAATCTACTATCAATATCATACTCAGTACTAATAATTTTAAAATCTAATTTTTTATTAAATAAAATGGCCACTCCACATTTCCGACTCATACAAGGGGTAGCAAAAACCTGTCCAACCCAGTGCGACTTTAATTTGGGTATTTCTACCTCTTTAAGATACGTTTCCTGCAGAAAAACAATGTCAGGGGAATATTTACCTAATATAGATATAATTTGTTTCCGTTTAATAGGGGATGATATCCCCCTGACGTTCCAAGAAAAATTTTTAAGTGGTGCAGTCATAGTATATTAATACTGGCCGTGGTGATAGTATAAAACCATGATACAAAAAGGCGAGAGGGGGAGAAAGGGAGGATTCCATAAGGGAGAAAAAGAGTACTTATATATATATATATATAAAATATGGCACGAGGTTGAACAGCTCTAATAATTAATATTAGGAGGGAGAGAGCGAGGGAGAGAGAGAGAAAAAAAAAAAAAAGGGGGAGAAAAAAGAAATAGAATATATTTAACATAAAAAATCTGGGTAGAACAGGGTCTAGCCAGAAACACCGTGAATTCGAATAAATAGACATGAACATTGTTCTGAGATAAAAATGTAGTTTTTTTTTTTTTATAGTATATCTTGAGTGAGGAAATCTCTGGCTTCTTTACTATTATTGAGTGTGTTACTTCGACCATTATTCTCTACAATAATTTTTGCTGGATATACCATCCTTACTTTGTATCCTTTATCTATCAACTGCGGAAAAAAGGGAGACATCTCCGTTATCCCTATAAACCCCTAATCTGCTGCCCCTAACACCGCCGACCCCTATATTATATTTATTAACCCCTAATCTGCCGCCCCCAACGTCGCCGCCACCTACCTACACTTATTAACCCCTTATCTGCCGACCGGACCTCACCACTACTATAATAAAGTTATTAACCTCTAAACCGCCTCACTCCCACCTCAAAAACCCTATAATAAATAGTATTAACCCCTAATCTGCCCTCCCTAACATCACCGACACCTAACTTCAAGTATTAACCCCTAATCTGCCGACCGGACCTCACCGCTACTCTAATAAATGTATTAACCCCTAAAGCTAAGTCTAACCCTAACACTAACACCCCCCTAAGTTTAATATAATTTTTATCTAACAAAATAAATTATTTCTTATTAAATAAATTATTCCTATTTAAAGCTAAATACTCACCTGTAAAATAAACCCTAATATAGCTACAATATAAATTATAATTATATTGTAGCTATTTTAGGATTAATATTTATTTTACAGGCAACTTTGTATTTACTTTAACCAGGTACAATAGCTATTAAATAGTTAATAACTATTTAATAGCTACCTAGTTAAAATAATTACAAAATTACCTGTAAAATAAATCCTAACCTAAGTTACAATTAAACCTAACACTACACTATCAATAAATTAATTAAATAAAATACCTACAATTATCTACAATTAAACCTAACACTACACTATCAATAAATTAATTACATACAAATACCTAAAAATAAATACAATTAAATAAACTAACTAAAGTACAAAAAATAAAAAAATAACTAAGTTACAAAAAATAAAAAATAATTTACAAACATTATAAAAATATTACAACAATTTTAAGCTAATTACACCTACTCTAAGCCCCCTAATAAAATAACAAAGCCCCCCAAAATAAAAAAATGTCCTACCCTATTCTAAAATAAAAATTGAAAAGCTCTGTTACCTTACCAGCCCTTAAAAGGGCCTTTTGCGGGGCATGCCCCAAAGAATTCTGCTCTTTTGCCTGTAAAAAAAACATACAATACCCCCCCAACATTACAACCCACCACCCACATACCCCTAATCTAACCCAAACCCCCCTTAAATAAACCTAACACTAAGCCCCTGAAGATCTTCCTACCTTATCTTCACCACGCCGGGTATCACCGATCCGTCCAGAAGAGGGTCCGAAGTCTTCATCCAAGCCCAAGCGGGGGCTGAAGAGGTCCATCATCCGGCTGAAGTCTTGATCCAAGCGGGGCTGAAGAGGTCCATCATCCGGCTGAAGTCTTGATCCAAGCGGGGGCTGAAGAGGTCCATCATCCGGCTGAAGTCTTCTATCAAGCAGCATCTTCAATCTTCTTTCTTCCAGCTCCATCTTCATCCCGCCGACGTGGAACATCCATCCTGGCCGACGACTTCCCGACGAATGACGGTTCCTTCCAAGATGGCGTCCCTCGAATTCCGATTGGCTGATAGGATTCTATCAGCCAATTGGAATTAAGGTAGGAAAATTCTGATTGGTTGATGGAATCAGCCAATCAGATTCAAGTTCAATCCGATTGGCTGATCCAATCAGCCAATCAGATTGAGCTCGCATTCTATTGGCTGATTGGAACAGCCAATAGAATGGAGCTCAATCTGAATGGCTGATTGGATCCTATCAGCCAATCGGTATTCGAGGGACGCCATCTTGGATGATGTCTCTTAAAGGAACCGTCATTTGTCGGGAATTCGTCGGCCAGGATGGATGTTCCGGGTCGGCGGGATAAAGATGGAGCCGTAAGATAGAAGATTGAAGATGCCGCTTGATAGAAGACTTCAGCCGGATGATGGACCTCTTCAGCCCCCGCTTGGATCAAGACTTCAGCCGGATGATGGACCTCTTCAGCCCCCGCTTGGATCAAGACTTCAGCCAGATGATGGAGCTCTTCAGCCCCCGCTTGGATCAAGACTTCAGCCAGATGATGGAGCTCTTCAGCCCCCGCTTGGATCAAGACTTCAGCGGATGATGGACCTCTTCAGCCCCCGCTTGGGCTTGGATGAAGACTTCAGACCCTCTTCTGGATGGATCGGTGATACCCGGCATGGTAAAGATAAGGTAGGAAGATCTTCAGGGGCTTAGTGTTAGGTTTATGTAAGGGGGGTTTGGGTTAGATTAGGGGTATGTGGGTGGTGGGTTGTAATGTTGGGGGGGTATTGTATGTTTTTTTTTACAGGCAAAAGAGCAGAATTCTTTGGGGCATGCCCCGCAAAAAGCCCTTTTAAGGGCTGGTAAGGTAAAAGAGCTTTTCAATTTTTATTTTAGAATAGGTTAGGGCATTTTTTTATTTTGGGGGGCTTTGTTATTTTATTAGGGGGCTTAGAGTAGGTGTAATTAGCTTAAAATTGTTGTAATATTTTTATAATGTTTGTAAATTATTTTTTTATTTTTTGTAACTTAGTTCTTTTTTTATTTTTTGTACTTTAGTTAGTTTATTTAATTGTATTTATTTGTAGGTATTTGCATGTAATTAATTTGTTGATAGTGTAGTGTTAGGTTTAATTGTAGATAATTGTAGGTATTTTATTTAATTAATTTATTGATAGTGTAGTGTTAGGTTTAATTGTAACAGGTTATGATTGATTATACAGGTAATTTTGTAATTATTTTAACTAGGTAGCTATTAAATAGTTATTAACTATTTAATAGCTATTGTACCTGGTTAAAATAAATGCAAAGTTGCCTGTAAAATAAATATTAATCCTAAAATAGCTACAATATAATTATTATTTATATTGTAGCTATATTAGGGTTTATTTTACAGGTAAGTATTTAGTTTTAAATAGGATTAATTTATTTAATAAGATTTATTTTATTTTGTTAGATTTAAATTATTTTTAACTTAGGGGGTGTTAGTGTTAGGGTTAGACTTAGCTTTAGGGGTTAATGCATTTATTAGAGTAGCGGCGAGGTCCGGTCGGCAGATTAGGGGTTAATACTTGAAGTTAGGTGTCGGTGATGTTAGGGAGGGCAGATTAGGGGTTAATACTATTTATTATAGGGTTTTTGAGGCGGGAGTGAGGCGGTTTAGGGGTTAATAACTTTATTATAGTAGCGGTGAGGTCCGGTCGGCAGATTAGGGGTTAATATTTGTAGGTAGGTGGCAGCGACGTTGGGGGCGGCAGATTAGGGGTTAATAAATATAATATAGGGTTCGGCGGTGTTAGGGGCAGCAGATTAGGGGTACATAGGGATAACGTAGGTGGTGGCGGTGTGCGGTCGGCAGATTAGGGGTGAAAAAAATTAAATAGAGTGGCGACGATGTGGGGGGACCTCGGTTTAGGGGTACATAGGTAGTTTATGGGTGTTAGTGTACTTTAGAGCACAGTAGTTAAGAGCTTTATGAACCGGCGTTGGCCCAGAAAGCTCTTAACTCCTGGCTTTTCTCTGCGGCTGGAGTTTTGTCATTAGATTTCTAACGCTCACTTCAGCCAAGACTCTAAATACCAGTGTTAGAAAGATCCCATTGAAAAGATAAGATACGCAATTGACGTAAGGGGATCTGCAGTATGGAAAAGTCACGGTTGGAAAGTGAGCGTTAGACCCTTTCCTGACTGACTCTAAATACCAGCGGTAGCCCAAAACCAGCGTTAGGACCCCCTAACGCTGGTTTTGACGGCTAACGCAGAACTCTAAATCTAGGCGTAAATGCGGTTACAACGATGTTCTTTTAAACCGCTGAGGACTCAAAGATAATAAGGTTGATTGCTTTTAACAAGAGGCTGTTATAAGGATCCCTGCCTAACAACACCTCCACACCTCAGTCTTTGACTGAAGTGCTTACCTGCCCCTCTTTGCGACGGCTATCATTGAAGTGCGACTGCTTATTTTCTTAGCATCTGCACTGACTAACCCGGAACGGCCGATGGTCATGTGACCGGCTTTAGATAAGTTGCACCACTAGTGCTAAAAGTGCACTTCAAGCCGGAAGATAAGGGGTCAAAATAGAACCATTTCCTATAGCACTCGGCTACAGGAACGGATAAGTAAATAAACACCCACCCACAATAAATCCTTTGTAAAGAGCTAAGTTTCTAACTGGAATCATGGAATAGTGTCCAAAGCCAAAATAAAGTTAACCCCTTCAAGAGTGTAACTTTATGTCTCTCCACATGTAAAAGTGCCTGCCACTGCCAAGATTAACCCTCTGGGTTCTAGCCCCACAATGTATGCAGACTTAGGTTCAGTACCCTCTCAGTGCCAGTCTCCTCCCAGAAAACACAAAAAAGGCACTTACCTGCATCTAGCCATCCGGCGACCTGTAGAAAAAGAAGGAACAGAGTAAACCTACTCTGGCTTTATATTTTAGGGCAGCAACAATGTTAGGAAATTGCAGCAAGGCCCACCTCACAAGTTCCTAACTGCTTTAAAGCCACCACTACTCTACTGAAGAGATTGATGTGGACTACAGCTATACCCAGAACACAGGAAAGATCAGAGGAAACCTACTCTGGCTTTCAAAATTATAAAATCTTGCTTGTATCGAAAAAATTCAGACACCAAAAACTTCACCTACTCCATTGACAGAGGCAAAGAGAATGACTGGGGTTTGTGGGAAGGGGAGTGATACTTAACAGTTTGACTGTGGTGCTCTTTGCCTCCTCCTGCTGGCCAGGATTGATATTCCCAACAGTAATTGAGGACGCTGTGGACTCACCATATTTTAGGAAAGAAATATATATTTCTCTGATCTGTAGGATAATGTTATGGGTTATGTCTTTACTGATGCCATAGATGATGTCATAGGTGATGTCACTAATGATGTCATTGATGAAGTTATTAGTAATGCCATGTGTGATGTAATTAGTTGAAGATGTCATACAAAGCACATAGGGCAGTTTAAGAAGAGGAAAATTCCTTGCTTTTTAAAGTTTGATTAACAACTTAAACTCTAGGCATTAGTTGTCTGCAATATATATATATATATGGCAGGATCGCAACCAGGTAATAACATAAATTGTTCACTATTTGTTTGTCTTGTAAGGTCTGAGGATGGGGGCAACCCCGAAAACGTTCATCTTAGTAAAATTGAATTGATGTTACACGAAGAGTGCCTTTCTTTTCTATTTGGCATATTACTGTTTTAAGTGCACCCCGGAGGCTGAGTTGGAGTAGTGAGTGTGGGATCCTTTTGGAATTTTGTATATATATATATATATATATATATATATATATATATAAAATAAAGATTGGCCTATGTTAAAAACTTATTTTGGAGATTGAGGTTTTCTATACATTATTGCTGGTTTAGTTGTTATTAAACAGTGCTTTTTTTAACATAATTTAACAAGAATAACTTCTAGATATTTTTATTGATCTTGAAAGTATTTCGCTCCAACTATTTTATAATGCTATATATAGAATATTGAATGACACTGTAAAATATGACTAATAATCCTTGCTTACAGGCACATTAAAAAAGGACCCTAAAGTTTTAAAACTGTGCAGTTACCAACCACGTTGTCTCTTTTTACTGTAGTAAGACTTTTTTGGAATTAATGTAGCTACTGTTTAGAAAGAGTTGGTCTATAACTGAAGAAAAACAGGTATCTGACTTGAGCATCTTGAATCGCTTTCCCTTCTGTGCTATCACAATGTTCCTGAATCATTTCAAAAGAAAAAAAATAATAATGTAGAGTTTAAAAGATGATATTCTTTTTATTTCTTTCTTGTGTAGTTCAGGATAACGAATCGTTGTGGATATTCTGTGTGCAAAATTTTATTTGAAAAAAGCTGAAAGGTCAGAGTGATGGATGCAACATTGGCTTAATTTTGTTTCAATAAATATCTGGGATTCTGAGACAAACAAACATGCATGGAAAATATTTAACTAAATCAAACACACCCACACACAAAAATATTATATATATATATATATATATATATATATATATATATATATATATATATATATATATAATATACAGTATATATATATATATATATATATATATATATATATATATATATATATATATATTTACATATACAATAAATATTTACAAATAGTTACAAAACATATATTATTTTCCAAATCAAGAGCAATCCAGAAACATATGTATGTTATGTAGCTCTAAATGAGTGTATACAACACTCTAAGCAATCACTGTGTAGTATGCAGCAGAGACAGGCAATGTCAGAATAAGAGAGAACATAATTGGAGCTTCAGTCTGCCAGTTGTATTTTACATTAAAAAAATCAAGGAAAAAAAAAATCAGTGCATACTACTATATTCCATATTTTCTATAATTAAACATTAGCGGCCGGATTAAAAGTTGAGCGCTCTTTAACGGTCCTGCTCAAGTGTTAATTGTGCTAGAAGTAAGGGTTTTGTGTGCATCTGGTTGCGCTCGTATTACACGTTGAAAGTAAACCTATTTCCTTATAGAAGTTAGAGGAGCAAAAAATGTGTAAAAAACCTAACACCCTACTTGCGCTCAAACACGATCGCATATCCTCAAGTACGCTAACCTGATATGGAAACACAAATATTTAACATTCCAATGTTCTTCACATAGCAGAATATGTTTTATTTATTCATAAATACATATTTTATATATATATATATATATATATATGTATAAAGACAAAAGATGAATGAACCAGTAGAAAGAATCCACTGAATCACTCCTAGGCGCTCACTGTCAAATAAAAGCTATGCCACAAGGTATATACTCTATACCCAGCACCTCATAAAAGTATATATATTTTCAGCAAGAAGTATCCAGCTGCCAAAACCCAAAATGGCAGAGGAGACCTATCACTCCTCAATAAAGAGACATAAATAGAAAGAGGCAGGGTGGCGCAGAAAACTCAAACTAAAAAATATAATAAATAGATAAATAAAATACAATACAGTTTATAGTAAAATATTATAGCAATGAATAGTTATAAATAATAAAGTGATATAATATAATATAATGTGTTACAAATGTCCATTAGCTATAAAAAATCCTAAACGATCAGAAGTAATCAGGAGCACATCAAATACGGAGAGCAAAGTCTTCAGGTGTTAGTCCCCTATTAGATTTACACTTACTTGAATGAACCTCAATCACATGAGGTAAGAATGTAGCACTTTCATAAAAGAGTAAGGCACTCCCTGTAGAAAAGATAGAATGATCCACTGGATCTCCCAGAGTGCAGGCTTCTGTATCTTGGAATATGGATAGTAGAATCCTCCAAATGTCCTCGTGCTCTCTTTAGTAAGTAGTAACTTCCAATTCCAGCCTCTGACCTCACTGCACGTCACTGCTGTCAAGAGGACTTTCCAGCCTCAGTATAGTTCCTATGAAAACGGTTGCTGAGCCATATAAGGTGTAGGATTATAGTTGCTCTTATAGTTCACTTTCCAAAGAAATGTCAGTCCATAAACCACTAGAGTCCTCTGCTGCTTGTTAACCAAATGGATCCCTCACACCAAATGAAGTAGGGCAAAAAACTTGAAAAAACTTGAATTCTTTCAAACTTTGTTTGTCCTTTAGAGATAATTCCTCTCAGTCTCTCAGCAGAGTGTTTGCAGTTTCCCTTTACTGCTGGCAGTATATCACTTTATTATTTATAACTATTCATTGCTATAATATTTTACTATAAACTGTATTGTATTTTATTTATCTATTTATTATATTTTTTAGTTTGAGTTTTCTGCGCCACCCTGCCTCTTTCTATTTATATATATATGTATATATATATATATATATATATATATATATATATATATATATATATATATATATATATATATATATATATATAATGGTATTTTGGTAAAATATATATTTGTACCGATATCTATATCTATATACATATATATACAAATTTATATAGGAATATCTATTTATAAATTCAAATTCTGCTATGTGCAAAGCATTGAAACATTGGAATGTCAAATATTTACAATAAATACACAGTATAGTACTTTATATGAATTTTGCATAAATATGATTTTTCATGTTTTCATCTACTGAACTGCAAAGGGCTCCAATGTATATATACATGTTTGATAAAGGGGGAAACCCCCGAAACGTTACTGGGAATAAATCACCTCTGGTGATTTGTAAGACCTATGAGTGCGGTCTCTCATTCTGATTTCTATGTATATTTATGCACCACACCTGGGCAAATAGAAAGGAAACGAGAGTGCTTGGTACAGGACATTGTGATATATATATATATATATATATATATATATACACATAAATATATATACATATAAATATTTTGACATGTGTATGTATGCATGTATCTCTATGTTAAAGCCCTTTTCCCGCATCATCTTTGAGCCCTTATAACTTTTTTGTGCAATATTTGTTTTTAATTATTTTTATTAGATGAAGTTATTATGCGAGTAACTATACTTTGTAATGTATTTTTGATGTGTTTTGTGACACTTTTTTGTTTTGTTAAACAGTTAACCAGAGGTCTGAGGTAACGCTAACCTGACGTGCGTTAACTTCAATTGAGCTCAAGCGATAGAGTTTACTTTCAACTTGTAAAATGAGCGAAAAACTTGTAATACGAGCGATCATCTTTATTTTCAACTTGTAATACAAGCTGCGATAATCCCCTTTTTTGCTTGTGCACAACAGTTAGCGAGCTACTCGTAATCTAGCCCCTGATTTGGAATTATCTTTTTAGTTTAATGCCCCACTAAAGGAAGAAACACTTAATAAATGCTTGATAAACGTATATATTAAAAACAAAGATTAGCATGAGAATAATTTGCAAACCTATTTTTTTTAAATATTTTCAATATTTTCACAAATGCATATACGCTTATTCTGTGAATTCTTGCACATGCTCAGTAGGAGCTGGTGATTTAAAAAGTTTAAATATTAAAAGACTGTGCACATTTTGTTAATGAAAGTAAATTGGAAAGTTGTTTAAAATTGCATGTTCTATCTGAATAATTAAAGTTTAATTTTGACTTGAATGTCCCTTTAATAATAGATACAAAAGATGCAAGCACTGCTGGGTGTGTGAACAATAAAAATACAACCTTTATTCGGCTTGATAAAAGATATACAAACAGTCCAGGCAAGTGGCAGACACACAGACAAGAGGGACAGACGGCATGACACGTTTCATGCCCCCTACCCCCTAGTGGCGCTTAATCATAGGCTGAGGATAGGTATCCCTTATATAGAGATTTTTAACCACTCCCTCACAAACAAAGCATAATTAAAATACAACATAGTAAAATACAAATACATGTTTTGATAAGTCACTTATGAATTAGAATCAATGAACCTGATATTTATATATTAATACAAAATGAATTACAGGTAAAGAGCAAACTCCACAAACACAGGACATGATATATTATATTATGTTATATGATATTATTTTAAAGCGACAATGGGATAATATATATAAAACAGACTTCTATCACAAAGCCAATTGATGATATATTTAGGTTAAGCTTTGGGTGGTTTATATATCGGTCTAATCATCAATGAAATAACTTATATCACATTCCTTGTTCATACCTATTGGAACTCGTGATTTTAATTTCAGTATCCAATATAATTCCTTTGTATCCAAGATTTTTTGTTTATTACCTCCCCTGGAGGGGAGGATAGCTCTATCTATAATTTGTATTGACATGTCAGCGATGTGTTAGAAATGGTAGTTAAAGTGATTTGCTACTGCAGAATCCTTAAAATAATTTTTCTCATCTCTGACATGTTCACTAAATCTTGCTCTAGCCTCACGTGAGGTGTTACCAACATATTGGCTCTTACACAGATTACACGTAAGCAGATAGACAACATATGTGGTTTTACAGTTAGCATAAAAATCTATAAAATATTCTGTATCGTCATAGGTTGATACAAAGTTATCTCCTATCTGTATATTTGTGCACGTATTGCAGTTTCTACTGCCACATTTAAATTTTCCCTTTTTAGTTAGCCAATTTGAGGCACTAAAATTGTTTTTGGATTTTACCAAACTTGGAGAGAGAGATCTTGCTAATGTTTTTGGTTTCCTAGAGACAAATCTACATTTACTAATAAATGGTTTAAGGACTGTGTCCCCTGACAGTAAGTGTAGATGTTTTTTGAATACAATAGATTCACTAAATTTGTCTTCACTTTTACAATTGGTCCTATCAGATCTACAATTCAAATTTTTAATGGACTTCCTACATTTTTTCTAACAAAAGAGGATCATATCCCCTCCTAACTATTCACTGCTCTCTTGTGTTTTTTACTCTCCTGTAACTCTCTTCTGGTACATGAATAGAGCAAATGATTTTAGTTTGTTAATTTAGTCCTACATCTGTTGTACTGTTATTCAATGTGTTATTTCTAATGTTCATTTAATTGCCATGTGATGTTCAATCCTTATCAATATTTGCTATTATTCTGAAATTTATAGCTGTCTTATTCCATAGTATTAACCTCCCCCAAATTTTATTGTCTGTTTACTTAACATCTCACCCTGACCAGACCAGAATCTAACTTTCCAATTGGCCTTTCCAATTGTCTTTGATTAGCAATCAACTAAATTTAGTGGACTCAGCTGACTGCCCTCCCTGCATATATTTCACACCAGTCTGGCCTGTGCATTGCACTGGCCTGTGCATTGCTATAACAACATATATTCACATTTTCAAAGTGAACATTTTAAAAGTGATTAACTAGCAATAGAATTATACAAGAATTGAACAATGATTGGGCAAGACACAAGGCAAGTACTTTTGTAATATTACGTTTGATATACCTTACTGTTTTCAAATGAAATTGCTACTGTAATACTGTGTCTTATGTGTTTAACTGGTTCCCTTTTTTGTAAAAATGCCTAATATCTTCTTATTCCTTTTTGCTGCCTTTTGTCTCTCTAACAAAGTACTTTATTCAATTACTCCTTCTCCCTCTCCACCTGCACTGTTCATTAGCCCATCTCTCTTAAACTCACATTACTTTTGTACTCATGAACTCTACCTATTCCTAAACACTCCCCCCCCCCTGCACCTTGTCTCAAAAGCAGTCTCACTACTGCAAATCTGTATCTCATCTTATGTCACTCTCCCTCTTGCTTCTACTAGCTGCTGGTGACATCTCCCCTAATCCTGGTCCCCAACAACTGATATACTACAGGAAAGTTCTACTCTGTGAAAAGCATTTCTGGGCTAAAAGAAGTTGCACCCAGGTGGTAAATCGCCATAGAACAGGCTAACAATAGTATTGAGCTGGTTGTTCGTTCCTGTGAGTGCATTTCTCTCTGTGTGTATTTAATCTCCCTATGGGAAAAACAGGAAACCAGACGTGGACTCCTTGCTCAGTGTGCTTAGAGGAATACTGCTACACCTCACTGACGAGGCCCAATGAAGGCTGAAACGATCGTCTGGGGTTGCTGTGTTCCTTGTTCAGAGAGGAATTGCCTGGTATTTCGGCACTGGACTGACCGTAATAGGCGGGATCAGACTGATATACTACAGGAAAGTTCTACTCTGTGAAAAGCATTTCTGGGCTAAAAGAAGTTGCACCCAGGTGGTAAATCGCCATAGAACAGGCTAACAATGGTATTGAGCTGGTTGTTCATTCTTGTGAGTGCATTTCTCTCTGTGTGTATTTAGTCTCCCTATGGGTAAAAGGGGAAACCAGACGTGGACTCCTTGCTCAGTGTGCTTAGAGGAATACTGCTACACCTCACTGACGAGGCCCAATGAAGGCCGAAACGATTGTCTGGGGTTGCTGTGTTCCTTGTTCAGAGAGGAATTGCCTGGTATTTCGGCGCTGGACTGACCGTAATAGGCGGGATCAAACTGATATATTACAGGAAAGTTCTACTCTGTGAAAAGCATTGCTGGGCTAAAAGAAGTTGCACCCAGGTGGTAAATCGCCATAGGATAGGCTAACAATGGTATTGAGCTGGTTTTTCGTTCCTGTGAGTGCATTTCTCTCTGTGTGTATTTAGTCCCCCAACAACTGCCTAGCCGTGCACATCCATGTATACCATCCCACAGACTCAAAAAACAAAACTCTGACAACCTTACTCACATTCCTCTTGCATCAAAAGCCACTTCCCCTTTCACTTGTGCACTTTGGAACTCTCTCTCTGTTTGCAACAATCTCACTTCTATACATGACCTCTTTATCTCCCACTCCCTCAACCTTCTGGCCCTAACAGAAACCTGGCTCTCTCCCCTAGACACAGCATCCACTGCTGCTCTGTCACATGGGGGTCTCCACTTCAGCCACACTCCTAGGTCTGGTAACAGACAAGGAGGTGGTGTAGGTATTTTACTTTCCTCTCATTGCACCTTTCAACAAATACATCCCATCTCTTCCCTCACATTTTCCTCATTCGAAACCCACATGATTCACTTATTCTCTCCTCTTTCTATACGTGTTGCAGTCATATACCGTCCTCCTGGCTCCTCAACTCAATTTCTAGATCACTTGGCTGCATGGCTACCTTATTTCCTTTCCTCAGACACCCCTTCCCTCATTCTTGGTGACTTCAACATCCCTCTTGACAATCCCACTGCCTCCTCTGCAAAACAACTTCTGCAACTCACTTCCTCTTTTGGTTTGTCACAATGGACTGATTCTCCCACTCACAAAGATGGTCACTCCCTTGACCTGATCTTTAGCTATCGATGCACCCTCTCAAACTTCACAAACTCCCCCTTTCGTCTTTCTAACCACAATCTCCTTACTTGCAACATATCATCCCTCCCTACAACTCTCCCTCCTTTTGCTCCTCACACCAAACTTCACAGAAGCATTACGTCATTAGATCAACAACAGCTCTCTAATTCCCTCAAACCTCTCCTCTCATCCTTCTCCTCCTTTTCATGCCCTGACCAATCTATCTGCCACTATAATTCCACCCTTACATCTGTCCTTGACAATCTCGCCCCTCTTACCATAGCTTGGAAATCAAACACTCATCCTCAGCCCTGGCATACTCCTCTGACACGATACCTAGATGTTCCCGTACTGCTGAGCGGCACTGGAGAAAATCTAGGAGTTCAGTTGATTTTCAACACTACAAATTTATCTTGAACTCCTACTACGCTGCCCTTAATTTCCATAAGCAACACTACTTCTCTACTCTTATCTCTAATCTTTCTTCAAACCCAAAACATTTGTTCTCCACTTTCAATACTCTTCTCCGCCCTCCTCCTAATACAACTTCTCTGTCAGCTCAAGACTTTGCCAACCACTTCAATAACAAAATCAACTCCATCAGAAATGAAATCAGCTCTCAACATAATTCCATTCTCTCACCCCCTCAAATGCTCTCAATCAACCACAACCCACATAACCTTAAACTTAGCTCATTCTCCCCTGTTACTGAGGAAGAAGTTTCGGCACTTATACTGTGCTCTCACCTCACTACCTGTCCCCTTGACCCTATCCCCTCACAGCTACTCCCCTCCCTCTCTGCCACCCTTACCCCTATACTCACACACATTTTCAACCTCTCCTTCAGCACTGGTATATTTCCATCATCGCTGAAACATGCACTGGTCACACCTATCCTCAAAAAACCTTCCCTTGATCCTATCTCCCCATCCAACTACCACCATATTTCCCTCCTCCCTCTTGTATCAAAGATTCTCGAAAAACTAGCTTATGCACGCCTATCCCATTTCCTTACAATAAACTCCCTCCTTGACCCATTGCAATCTGGATTTCGTCCCCATCACTCCACAGAAACAGCTATTGTTAAGGTACCAACGGCCTACTTACAGAAAATCAAAAGGCCACTTCTCTCTGCTTATTCTCCTTGATCTGTCCACAGCCTTTGACACTGTTGACCCCCCTCTCTTGCTCCAAACCCTCAAATCCTTTGGCATATGTGACACAGCCCTCTCGTGGCTCTCTTCCTACCTGTCAAACCGTACCTTTAGTGTAGCCTTCTCTGGGGCCTCCTCTGCCCCGTCACCACTTTCTGTCGGAGTACCGCAAGGCTCTGTCCTCGGTCCCCTTCTCTTCTCAATCTACACGTCATCACTAGGTTCCCTAATAAAGTCCCATGGTTTACAATATCATTTGTATGCCGACGACACCCAAATCTACTTCTCTGCACCAGACCTTTCTCCTTCCTTGCTAACCCGTTTCACTAACTGTCTTTCTCACATCTCCAACTGTATGTCCTCTCACTACCTCAAGCTAAATCTCTCCAAAACTGAGCTCCTTATTTTACACCCTTCTTCTAAACTCTCCACCCCCAATCTCTCTATAACTATCGACAACTCCATCATTACCCCTAACCCGCATGCCCGATGTCTCGGGGTCACATTTGACTCAGATCTTTCTTTCACTCCTCACATTCAGTCTTTGGCTAAAGCCTGCCACTTCCACCTTAAAAACATCTCTAAAATTAGACACTTCCTTACACAAGACACAACTAAGATTTTAATCCACTCTCTCATCCTCTCCCGCCTCGATTACTGCAACTCTGTCCTCTCTGGTCTCCCCACCTACCACCTAGCTCCTTTACAATCCTTAATGAATGCCTCTGCCAGACTCATCTTCCTTACACATCGCTCTTCATCTGCTACACCTCTCTGCCAATCCCTTCACTGGCTTCCTCTTGCCTCTAGGATCAAACACAAAATTCTCACTCTGACATACAAAGCCCTCAACTGCACTGCTCCCCACTATATCTCAGACCTTGTCTCCAGATACTCTCCCTCCCATCCCCTTCGCTCTGCTCATGACCTCCTTCTCTCCTCCTCTCTTGTCACCTCATCACACTCCCGTTTACAGGACTTCTCCAGACTGGCTTCCATCTTGTGGAACTCTCTGCCTCACTCCACAAGACTCTCTTCTAGTTTTAAAAGCTTCAAGTGCTCCCTAAAGACTTTACTGTTCAGGGATGCATACAACCTATGCTAACCTTTCTTTATACCAGTTCCTCTCCTCCATTGCTATCCCCTGAACCCCCCTAGAATGTAAGATTAAGAGTCCAGCTGTTTGTTGATCACGTTCTCAAGAGCTGACTACAAAAGTGCAACTCTTGGCAGGGCCCTCTACCCATTTGATCCCTATAACTGTTTTTTGTACTCCGCCTTTGTTAATAGCACTGCGGAATCTGTTGGCGCTCTACAAATAACCGATAATAATAATAATAATAATAAGCCTGTTCTTAAGTTCCAATGACAGTACATCATAGATGGTGACAGACTTAGTATTTCTACAAAGTCTGATAAACTGACCTCTAGGAATGGCCTTGAGTAAATTACCTGGATGCTGAGAGCTGGCATGCAAGATTGTGTTACCTGCTATTGGTTTCCTATAGGTTTTTGTAACTATCTGATTGTCAACTATATGTAATGTGAGGTCTAGAAAATGAATCTCTCTATTGTTAAGTTCACCAGTAAACTTAAGTCCTAGTTCATTAGAACTAAGATAAGTCAATAAATCATCCAAGACTTTAGGATCATGGTAAATGCATACCACAAATAGCAAGTCATCAATATACCAGACGAAGAGCACTATCTGATCCTGCCAGGGGATAAGGTTGGAGTAAACATACATTAGCTCCCACCACACAACAAAAATATTGGCAAACGCCGGGGCAAATTTTGCCCCCATGGCAGTCCCTCTGACTTGCAAATAGTACTCGTCGTCAAATAAAAAGAAATTATGTGACAGCAGAAACCAAAGAACATCTCTATATAACCTTATTGAGTCACTCAAGTTAGAATCTCTTTCCAGAAAAATGTCAACAGCTTTGATACCTAGATGTTGTGGTATACTAGTATACCTTTTATCAAGCGGAATAAAGGTTGTATTTTTATTGTTCACACACCCAGCAGTGCCTGCATCTTTTGTATCTACTACTTTGCATTGGGCTGATCACCCATAGCTATGGCACTCCGTCTCATGAAGCCTCTGATTGGTTACTTTTTACTGAGCATTTGGTTCCGGTTCCGGGTTAGTGCAGCCGCACACCGTGGTTTATATTTGCTTGTCCCTTTAATAAGTCTGGAGTCTGCACTTTAACTTCCAACAGGAATTAGAAAACCCATAATTTTCAGAGAAAAAATTAAAGCTAAAGGTGACAAAATATATATTTAAAATATATTGCACTTTTTATTAATAATAATTAAACATTTTATAACACAATCTCATGATATTTTATGTCCCTTTAAGATATTTTGAAATAGGAATTAGTGCAACATATCTTGTACAGGAACATAACACTTGCAATCATTATTTCTGTAGAGTAAGCTATTTGCAGAGGTTATAAAGGGATCTCCATGCAAAAACATTTTGCCTTCAGCTATAACAGAGAAAAAGTACTAATGCTAAACTGCCACATCCTGCTCAATCAACCATGATCCTATCTGACATGCCTTGCTCATCTGGGATCAGTACCCTTCAGACTAGTAACAGAGAATATATAAACCTGCCAAATTATCCTGTGACTGACAGATTGATGTAAACAGAAACTTAGGAGCATGCAGCACAACAAGGACTTTTTGCTTCTGACCTGTTGCAACAGCTTTGCTTTTTTTCCCCTTTAATTTTAATGGTTCTCATTAGTAAAACACAGGGAAGGGATGTAATTACTACCTAATAATTGTAAAATTTAAAATGCTATCCATCAAAAAAAGATTTTGAATTGATCTCAGTCATGTCATGTATGCAACACAAACCATTGTGCACATAATGTACTCATCCACCACTCCTTTTAGATTTTTGTGATAACACTAAGGGCCCCATGTATTAAAAGGTGGGCGCACAGCTTCTCAACTTGTGAAGGTGTCCGCCTGCTTTTGCTGCATACGGGCAGCGGATCTGTTTACTCCTATGAGTGAGTAGTGCCCGCCCCTTCATTCATGAATCCTATCACGCGTGTGAATGGACTGTCAATCACAGAGAGCGAGCAAGCTCTCTGTGATTTCTCTTTGCCACCTCTGAAGTATAAGCAGTCATCTTCTTACATTGCAGTAAGCAAGCTCGCATATGCAAATGCAAACCCGTCCCGCAAGGGCTCCGGAGCAGCTCTCGCTGTTTTGTACATGGAGCCATAAGTAAATACAATCAAATAAAACTGAGGAACAACAGATGGCTAATCTTACATAGTCCTTACAGTTTTTTACTGGGTTCTATTTTTACACAAAGGGCACAATACACTAAGTAACCTAAGCTGCTTTTGAGCCCTTGCAGGGCAGGCTCGCATATGTGATCCTGCTGAACACAATGTAAGAAGACGACTGCTTATTCTTACACTCTCCACCACCTCTGACATGTTGTGTTCAAATCACCCTAAATGCGCTCACTCTGGGTGATTGACAGGCCTTTATTTCTTGTGATTGCTGGCACATGAGAAGGGGGTGGCATTACACACTCAAGCAAGTGTGTAATGATACATCTGTGCATAAGAGATACAGGGTCCGCTACCTGTTCTCAAGCAGAGGTACAGGGTACGCTGCCTGTTCTCAAGCAGAAAACCTTGTGCACACAGCGCTTAGTACATGGGGCCCTCGGAATCAAAATACCAATCAGTGTGTCCTAACAAACCAAAGGTACCCACATATTTAAACCCTTTAATGAGATTAACATATCCTGTGAGTTGGCCTTTTGTAGCAGGGCTGTGGGAGTGTGGGTCTCTTGAAAAGCAGTGAGACCTTGCTATTTCTGCATGTCTCACTGCCTGAGCATGTAGAAAAAGAGCTGTCTCATCTATGCTCCTACGGCCCTGGAAGGCTGGCTGTTAGGCTGGCTTTTAGGGGTTAAAAAATTGTATTCTGTTCCAATGTACAAGATTGTATTTTTAAAATATATTACAGGTTTGTTTTTTTTTTATAAAAATGTATGTTCCTGTGCTAAAGAACATACTACTTATAATGCCTTTGAGGCATGTCACCATCCACCAATAAATCTTTAAGAGTTTATCTCATTAGCCAGTGGGCTTCTGAACCATAGACAAGTTGAACACAAACATACACACCATGTTTGTTTCAATATTAAAATAACTTTAACAAAACATTTTTCAAATAAATTAATAAAAACATAACAACAATAGAGATTAAAGATTCTGTGGAGTGCTCATGAATCATTATCTGCTATAGAGGATCATGTCTGCCCGACATTACTAAATGCCGACAGCAAACACTGTCAGAATTTAACATTGCACAAGAATTTTTATTGAAATGCTTGTGCAATGACAACCCCTGCATATTTGCGGCCAATTGGCCACTAGCAGGGGGTGTCAATCCTCCCGATCATATCTGATCTGGATGATTGCTGTCCGCTACCTCAGAACGACCGCTGCTTCTCAACTAAAGGCTCGCACGGAAACATCTGCATTCGCAGCATGATAAATATACCCCTAGGAGTGTAATATAAACTGTTTAATCATCTATAATACAAAAAGAAAACTTTGCTATATACGTTTTTTTCTATAAGAAGAAGGAACTAGCATTGAGCCACCCTCAAAAAATACCAGACTTGTATGTATACCGGGTGATCCGGTTTTCTTTAATACAGACAGAGAAATAATAACAGACTTGTATGTATACCAGGTGATCTGTTTTTTTTTTACACAAACTTCTGTTTGGCGGAGTTTGGGAGCAGGCAATACTGAAGTCATATTACAGTGAGACTTGCTACGATGTATATACCTCTGGCCAATTAATTACCCCATATGTTATTGAGGGCATGAAATGTGAGCAGGAACTTTATAGATATATGTTCCAAAAATATGTTTTAGCCATATTGCACTATTGCGGCTTTTTCTCTGCTTTTCACTTATAGCACAAGAGAAATTTGGAACCCCACCATAAAGGAAATAGCATAGTCCAAAGCAAACAAACAAAAAAGGAATACAGACATATCCACAAGCATTGGATAGGAGAGCCTCCCTGCAGTGCCTTACACTTACCTCAGAAGCTTTACATTAGGATTGCACCTTTTAATTAATCGTGTATTGTGCACATTATATATGGGCATCTATTTATCAAGCTGTCAACCGCAAATATGCTGGAATTACGCAGCGTATTTGTGGCGAACCTGATTCGCCTTAGTTATCAAACCCTACAGACCGGCAAAAGTAGAATTTTGTGACATAACATACAATCCGCCGGACTCAGTCCGACACAGATCGATGCTTACGTCACTTCAGATGTTCCGAATGCAAATTTGGCACTATCTGACTACTTTTGCTAGTTATCAAATAACTAGCAGGTACGCTCGGCACTATTCCGGCCTAGCATACCTGGTTTTCAATCCGCCGCCCTGGAGGAGGCAGATGACATAGGTATCAATGGGAGTCTGAAAGCAGCGAAAGCTCATGTTCGCTGCTGCCCGACATCCCATTGATTCCTATGGGAACGTTTACACCTAACACCCTAACATGTACCCCGAGTCAAAACACCCCTAATCTGTCCCCCCTACACCGCCGCCACCTACATTATACTTATTAACCCCTAAACCGCTGCTCCCGGAGCCCACCCCCACTCTAATAAACTTATTAACCCCTAAACCGCCGCTCACGGACCACGCCACAACTAAATAAAGTGTTTAACCACTAAACCGCCGCTCCCAGAGCCCACCGCCACCTACATTATATTTATTAACCCCTAATCTGCCCCCCTACACCGCCGCCACTATATTAAATTTATTAACCCTAAAACCTAAGTCTAACCCTAACCCTAACAGGCAGATGACATAGGTATCAATGGGAGTCTGAAAGCAGCAAAAGCTCATGTTCGCTGCTGCCCGACATCCCATTGATTCATATGGGAACGTTTACACCTAACACCCTAACCCTAAAACCTAAGTCTAACCCTAACCCTAACACCCCCTAACTTAAATAAAATTTAAGTAAATCTAAATAAATATTCCTATCATTAAATAAATTATTCCAATTTAAAACTAAATACTTACCTATAAAATAAACCCTAAGCTAGCTACAATATAACTAATAATTACTTTGTAGCTAGCTTAGGGTTTATTTTTATTTTACAGGCAAGTTTGTATTTATTTTAACTAGGTACAATAGTTATTAAATAGTTATTAACTATTTAATAACTACCTAGCTAAAATAAATACAAAGTTACCTGTAAAATAAAACCTAACCTAAGTTACAATTACACACTACACTATAATTAAATTAATTCCCTAAATTAACTACAATTAAATAAAATTAAATAAAATTATCTAAAGTACAAAAACCCCCCCACTAAATTACAGAAAATAATAAACAAATTACAAGATTTTTAAACTAATTACACCTAATCTAATCCCCCTAACAAAATAAAAAAGCCCCTCCAAAATAAAAAAAAGCCCTACCATACACTAAATTACAAATAGCCCTTAAAAGGGCCCTTTGCGGGGCATTGCCCCAAAGTAATCAGCTCTTTTACCTGTAAAAAAAGTACAATTTCCCCCCCAACATTGAAACCCACCACCCACACAACCAACCCTACTCTAAAATCCACCCAATCCCCCCTTAAAAAAACCAAACACTAACCCCTTGAAGATCACCCTACCGTGAGACGTCTTCACCCAACCGGGCCGAAGTCCTCAACGAAGCCGGGCGAAGTGGTCCTCTAGAGGGGAAGAAGTCTTCATCCAAGCCGGGCAGAAGAGGTCCTCCAGATGGGCAGAAGTCTTCATCCAGACGGCATCTTCTATCTTCATCCATCTGGCACGGAGCGGCTCCATCTTCAAGACATCCGACACGGAGCATCCTCTTCATCCAGAGTCTTCTTGAACAATGACGGGTCCTTTAAGTGACGTCATCCAAGATCAGGAACATTAGTATCAAAGCAAAAGTTAAGATCCTTAACTTTTGCTTTTATATATATATATATATATATATATATATATATATATATATAACAGTAACAAAAAGAGTGTACTCACCAGAATTTTTAACACGGTTTAATCTTCAAATGTAAACGTTTTCGGGGAGTTTAACCCCTTCCTCAGACATATAAAAGGGACAGTGTCTGAGGAAGGGGTTAAACTCCCCGAAAACATTCACATGTGAAGATTAAACTGTCTTAAAATTCCTGGTGAGTGCACACTTTTTGTTAATGTGCATACTTTCTGTTGCACCCCAGGCAAATGGTCTACTGGATTCTGGAGTGCTTGTCTGTTTGATGATATATATATATATATATATATATATTATTTTTTTTTCAATAAGAAGAGAGGATCATACCAGTAAGTATAATCTAAAAGGAGAGGGATCACAGCACTCTTTAAATCACTGAGTTCACATTGCACAAATGTAACACACACAGCACCAGAGAAATCACTCCCAAAAAATGATCATGTACAGAGAAACATTTATTAGCCCAAATGGACCAGGATAATGCATGAAGCCAAATATATAAATAATCAAATAAATAATCAAATAACACTCAAACCTGTGGAAGAAGAACAAACAATTGATATCACAGAAAAAATGCATGTACATCATATAGGCAAATATGTAGAATATAAGTGCCCAGAGGGGTCTTTCCAGCGGTAATTACTAAAAGTTCAACCAAAGCAGATTGCTGTTACAAGTGAATACTGAGGGCTACAAGGTAAAGACGACCTCACAAGCATATGTTAATATGTCCTTGTAGGGCAAATAGAGTGTCCATACCAGACTCATGCAAAAACCTCAGCGTCTGGGTTAGCCTCAAAATTGAAACAGTTTAACCCGTTGTTAATTGGCTGTAAAGTTCACTGTAGTGATGAAAAAGCTGTTAGCGTGTCAAAACAGGTACTTTGATTTGCAAGGTTACCTGTCGGCTTTCCATCATGTGCTGTTCACATGTTGTTGCCATCAGATGACAAGGAAAGTGCTTGTGTTCAATTTGCCTTAGCGTTAACCATAGCCCAGTAAATCTCTCTATGATAGTACAGCATATGGTTTTCCCCAAACTTGACAGTCTTTAGAGCAATCACGGACCAAATCTCGGGTCATGGATCGAACAAGAGGCAGTTCACTCTGTAATAGGTAGACACAGTCGACGCGTTTTTTGCCCCATGATGCAAAGCAAAAACCAGGGCCTATAATTTATTTAGGGTCAGATTACAAGTGGAGCAGTATTTAATGCTCAAGCTAGCAAGCTAACTCCAATAAAAGTAAGATTTTTGCACGCTTTAGGAAGCATTTATTTTAGAAGTTGAAAGTAAACTGTTGGTTGTTGCACAAGCGCTAACCCGATTTGTGTGCAAAAAGCCAAACTTAGGATATTGCACACGTGTTAACATTTTCTCCCATAGAAGTCAAGGGAGAAAAAAAGTGAATAAACACTTTATTAAGTATTAAAGGGACAGTATACACTCATTTTCATATAACTGCATGTAATAGACACTACTATAAAGAATAAGATGCACAGATACTGATATAAAAATCCAGTATAAAACAGTTTAAAAACTTACTTAGAAGCTATCAGTTTGGCTCTGTTGAAAAGGTAGCTGGAAAGCCCACTGCAAGTGGCAAATAAGACACTCCCCCCCTCCCCCTTCTTTTGCATATGAAAAGACCCTTTACACAAACAGCAGCAAGCTGGAGAAGGTAGCTGACAGTATTCACATAAAACTTTGGGGCTTGGTTAGGAGTCTGAAAATCAGAGCAATGTTATTTAAAAATAAGCAAAACTATACATTTATTTAAAAAAAAAACTTTATGGGCTATATAAATAGATCATCTACAAAACATTTATGCAAAGAAAAAATGAGTGTATAATGTCCCTTTAATATTGCATAAATATGCTTTTACATGTTTTCATCTACTTAACTGCAAAGGACTCCAATGCACTTGTATATGTATGTATGAGTTTATATGTGTATATATGTCTGTAAATAAATGTATACACATATAAATACATTTGCACACACATATACATACATATAAATCTTTAGATATATTTGGCTAGATTACGAGTTTTGCGTTAGAGGCTATGCGGTGCTAACGTGCAGTTTTTACTCAACGCTCACTTACATGCAGCGCTGGTATTACGAGTTTTTACAAACCCGTCGTTAAAAGACAAGAAGTGAGCACTGAGCAAAATTTTGCTCATTACCGCACTCCAATACCAGCGCTGCTTAAGTCAGTGGTGAGCTGGTGTAACGTGCTCGTGCACGATTTCCCCATAGGAATCAACGGGGAGAGCCGGCTGAAAAAAGCAGCGTAAAACTCCTTAACGCAGCCCCATTGATTCCTATGGGGAAATAAAATTTATGTCTACACCTAACACGAACACTTATTAACCCCAAATCTGCCACCCCAACATCGCCGACACCTAAATTATACTTATGAACCCTTAATCTGCTGCCCCCAACATCGCAGAACCCTACATTATATTTATTAACCTCTACTTTGCTGCCCCTAATGTCGCCGCCACCTATCTACACTTATTAACCCCTAATCTGCCGCCCCCAATGTCGCCAACCACTATAATAAACATATTAACCCCTAAACTGCCACACTCCCGCCTCGCAAACACTAGTTAAGTATTATTAACCCTCTTATCTGCCGTCCCTAACATCACCGCCACCTACCTACATTTATTAACCCCTAATATGCCACCACCAACGTCGCCGCCACTATATTAAAGTTATTAACCCCTAAACCTAAGTCTAACCCTAAACCTAACACCCCCTAACTTAATTATTCCTATTTAAAACTAAATACTTACCTGTAAAATAAACCCTAAGATAGCTACAATATAACTAATAGTTACATTGTAACTAGCTTAGGGTTTATTTTTATTTTACAGGCAAGTTTGTATTTATTTTAACTAGGTAGAATAGTTACTAAATAGTTATTAACTATTTAATAACTACCTAGTTAAAATAAAACAAATTTACCTGTAAAATAAAACCTAACCTAAGTTACACTAACACCAACACTACACTATAATTAAATAAATTAACTAAATTAAATACAATTACCTAAATTAAATTACATTAGCTAAAGTACAAAAACAAACAAGTAGTAATATAAAATTAAAAAAACAAAACACCTTATCAGTACAATTTTTTTATAACATCTCCCTGAATATTACCATTTGGTCTTCAGTTGAAAAATCCAAATCCCTTTCAAATAAAAGGACCATTCTATCAACCCCCAGGAGGATTAAGTGCATGCTCAATGACTGACCAAGAAAAATAAAATGCAATTTTCATTATGAACTGAATGCCTTGCTACATCAGTGTCATGCCGCTCACCGCTCCGTCTCCTTGTGGCCATTGCCACAGACCCTGTTGGCTGTCCTCCTGTTGCCATGGCCATTGCCATGGACGCGGCAGTTCCTTTTGGCGCTCAACGATGACGTTATTGCCACACGCCAGGTACTTCTGATGCTGGTCTGGATCAGCTGTCTCCTCCTTGGCGTGAATCTATACCTATGTAAGTACCTTATTTACTTACATTCCCTGCCCAAGTATAGGTGTTACTGTATGTGCTCCTTGGTGCTTATTTGCTGAACTGTAAAACTGCTGCTTACCTTATCGTTACTGAACTTTCCCTGTTTCAAGACTACTTTATTGCTTAACCCCTGAACTGCTGATTGCCTTTTGTTGCTGACCTCTGCCTGTTCCTGACCATTCTACTGGTTTACCCCTGAACTGCTAAACTGCTGGATTGCCTTTTGTTGCTGACCTCTGCCTGTTCCTGACCATTCTACTGGTTTACCTCTGAACTGCTAATCTGCTGGATTACATTTGTTGCTGACCTCTGTCTGGTTCTGACCATTCTACTGGTTTACCCTTGAACTGCTAATCTGCTGGATTACCTTTTTGTTGCTGACTTCTGCCTGTTCCTGACCATTCTACTGGTTTAACCCTGAACTGCTAAACTGCTGGATTGCCTTTCTGTTGCCGAACTCTGCTTTTCTCTGACCATTCTACTGGAAAACCCCTGAACTCTGACCATCCTCTGCTTTATCCTTATTACCGTAAAGGACTACCCTGTCTACCATGAGTTCTGCTTACCTAATTTCTTAAACTCATTTTATTCTGGGATATTTCCTTATCCTTCCACTTGACACAGGGATAAGAAGACTACTGGACAAGTTTGGTCTGATAGGGAAATATCCCACAAGCATTACAATCAGAGCACATGTCATCATGTTCTATGTCATTCAGATGTTACCTGATGTGAACTCTAACCTCTCCCAAGGTGCATCCTACATACTGTAACACAAATTGATGACATTTGATCTGATAAATGACAAAAGTAGTCCTAAATCTAGTACAAACCTTATGAACAGAAATGTCTACCCAGAGAGGTACTTTTACAGGCTGTGTAACCTGTGATACCACATATATAATGACCAAGGCAAGTTAGACAGTTTGATATTCTATTGGCTCTTTTCAACGCCCTAGGTGCACATAATTGGCCAGGGTCTTATTGCAGTTAGTCACAAAATTACAACCATCAGCAATTAAATTCCTCAAACCATCATCTCCATTTAAAAGGTGTAAATGCTTGGAACTTATATTGCAACTCTTTTAAAACTCAAAAGAGGTAAAAACACTGTCAGCTAGATTACGGGTTTGGCATTATGAGTGAAAAAGCAGCATTATGCTTCATAACACTGCTTTTTCCATACCGCCGCTATTACAAGTCTTGTAGGTATAGTTGTACCACACACTTTTTTTGACTGTCACGCAACGTCAGCACCGCACTTTAAGAAAAGTCCTTTTTCAATGGGACTCCCATAGCACCGGTATTACGAGTTTTGCCTGGGATGCCAAAAAGTGAGCGGTACACCCTATACCTACAAGATTCGTACCACCATCTAAAGGCAGTAGTTATGAGTTTTACGTTACAAAGCTGTAGCATAAAACTCATAATTAAAGTGTTAAAAAGTACACTAACACCCGTAAACTACCTATTAAACCCTAAACCAAAGCCCTCCCGTATCATAAACACTAAAATAAAATGATTAACTTCTAATCTGCCGCTCCGGACATCGCCGCCACTTAAAAATGTATTAACCCCTATTCCGCTGCTTCCCAACATCGTCGCCACTATAATAAAATTATAACCCCTAAACTGCCACCCTCACGCATCAAAAACGCTATTTAAATATAAATAACCCCTAATCTGCCGTCCACCCTCTCCGCTGCTATAATAAACCTATTAACCCCTAAACCTAACCCTAACGTATCCCTAAACCTAACTCCCCCTAACTTAAATATAATTAAAATAAATCTAAATAGGGGGCGTGTCCAAGCTGCGTTCTGAGAAGGACGCTTTTCCTAGAGCTCCTGAGGATTCTTCTATAATCTGACGATTATTAGGCTTAAAAAACAGCATCGATACAGAACTTCACTTTTCTATTAAAGCTTAACCCTATAAGGGTTTGGTTCAGGCCATATTTGCTGTGTGTATGATTCTGGAGCTGAGGAACGGACGATTAGGGCCTAGAGCGGCGGCTCACTATTAGGCGACGACCTCCCCCCCTGGTTCCCGGGTTTCCTGTCGCTCCTGGGCTGTGCAGTCCAAATTAATACTTACCCATTACATCTTTTGGGGGAACTTCTGATTGTTGAACAATGCCATTAAAACTGGCTCCCGGGAAGGACGAGGCCATGCTTCAGCGCTTGGACGCGCATTATTTCAGGCTAGAGTGCCTCCTGCAAAAGCTGCTAGACAAAGCTCCGTCTGAATCCTACCTGAGACAGCTGTGCGAGAATCTCCCTACAACCGCAACTACCGATGGAGATCAAGAGATTGCCGTGTACACAGCAACAGAAGACATTAATAACAGACCTGAGCTTAAGGGCCCCTACGCTAATGGATTAGAACAAATGCCATGCTCCACAGCGCCAGATCTGTTACTAGCAATAAAGAGGCCTGAGATCGACACCATGGAGAAAGCAGCAGAAGACTCTACTGACCCACAGCCACCAAACTACGTCGCAGCTGCAAGGGAGAAGGGAGGCAATCCGGCTGTTAAGCTCATGTCGGTCTATGCAGCAAACATGGAGGAAAACAGAATTTATGCTTACCTGATAAATTACTTTATCTTGCGGTGTATCTAGTCCACGGATTCATCCTTACTTGTGGGATATTCTTATTCCCTACAGGAAGTGGCAAAGAGAGCACACAGCAGAGCTGTCCATATAGCTCCCCCTCTGGATCCGCCCCCCAGTCATTCGACCGATGGTTAGGAGAAAAAGGAGAAACCATAGGGTGCAATGGTGACTGTAGTTTAAACAAGAAATTTTAACCTGACTTAATTGCCAGGGCGGGCCGTGGACTGGATACACCACAAGAGAAAGTAATTTATCAGGTAAGCATAAATTCTGTTTTCTCTTGCAAGGTGTATCCAGTCCACGGATTCATCCTTACTTGTGGGATACCAATACCAAAGCTTTAGGACACGGATGAAGGGAGGGAAAAAGACAGGTAACCTAAACGGAAGGCACCACTGCTTGCAAAACCTTTCTCCCAAAAATAGCCCCTGAAGAAGCAAAAGTATCGAATTTGTAAAATTTGGCAAAAGTATGCAGTGAAGACCAAGTCGCTGCCTTACAAATCTGTTCAACAGAAGCCTCATTCTTGAAAGCCCAAGTGGAAGCCACAGCTCTGGTGGAATGAGCTGTAATTCATTCAGGAGGCTGCTGTCCAGCAGTCTCATAAGCCAATCGGATGATGCTTTTCAACCAGAAGGAAAGAGAGGTAGCAGTCGCTTTCTGACCTCTCCTCTTACCGGAATAGACAACAAACAAAGATGATGTTTGTCTGAAATCCTTAGTTGCTTGTAAATAGAATTTCAAAGCACGAACCACATCAAGATTGTGTAAAAGCCATTCCTTCTTAGAATTTGGATTAGGACACAGGGAAGGAACAATGATTTTCTGGTTAATATTAGAAACAACTTTAGGAAGAAAACCAGGTTTGGTACGCAAAACTACCTTATCTGCATGGAACACCAGATAGGGTGAATTACATTGCAAAGCAGACAATTCTGAAACTCTTCGAGCAGAAGATATAGCTACCAAAAACGAAACTTTCCAAGATAATAACTTAATATCTATGGAATGTAAAGGTTCAAACGGAACCCCTTGAAGAACTGAAAGAACTACATTTAGACTCCATGGAGGAGCTACAGGTCTATAGACAGGCTTGATTCTGACTAAAGCCTGTGCAAACGCTTGAACAACTGGTACTTCTGCCAGACGCTTGTGTAAAAGGATAGACAGAGCAGATATCTGTCCCTTTAAGGAACTAGCTGACAAACCTTTCTCCAATCCTTCTTGGAGAAAAGACAATATCCTTGGAATCCTAATCTTACTCCACGAGTAACCCTTGGATTCACACCAAAAAAAATATTTCCACCATATCTTATGGTAAATTTTCCTGGTGACAGGCTTTCTAGCTTGGATCAGAGTATCTATAACTGATTCAGAGAACCCACGCTTGGATAGAATTAAGCGTTCAATCTCCAAGCAGTCAGCCACAGAGAAACTAGATTTGGATGCCTCGTTGGCATGTGTCCATGGTGGGACAGATGACAAGTCCACTAGGTCTGCATACCAAGTCCTGCGTGGCCACACAGGCGCTATCAGAATTACCGAGGCCTTCTCCTGTTTGATTCTGGCTACCAGCCGAGGGAGAAGGGGAAACGGTGGAAAGACATAAGCTAGACTGAAGGACCAAGGCGCTACTAGAGCATCTATCAATGCCGCCTTGGGGTCCCTGGACCTGGATCCGTAAAGAGGAAGTTTGGTGTTCTGACGGGACGCCATCAGATCCAACTCTGGAATGCCCCATAGCTGGGTCAGCTAAGCAAAAACCTCCGGGTGGAGTTCCCACTCCCCCGGGTGAAAAGTCTGACGACTTAGGAAATCTGCTTCCCAGTTGTCTACTCCTGGGATGTGAATTGCAGATAAATGGCAAGAGTGATCCTCCACCCACCTGATTATTTTGGTTACTTCCTTCATTGCTAAGGAACTCTTTGTTCCTCCCTGATGATTGATGTATGCTACAGTCGTGATGTTGTCCGACTGAAATCTGATGAATTTGGCCGCCGCAAGCTGAGGCCATGCCTGGAGCGTGTTGAATATCGCTCTCAGTTCCAAAATGTTTATCAGGAGAAGAGACTCTTCCTGAGACCATAGGCCCTGAGCTTTCAGGGAGCCCCAGACCGCGCCCCAGCCTAACAGACTGGCGTCGGTCGTTACAATGATCCACTCCGGTCTGTGGAAGTACATTCCCTGAGACAGGTGATCCTGAGACAACCACCAGAGAAGAGAATCTCTGGTTTTCTGGTCCAGTTGGATTTGAGGAGACAAATCTGCATAATCCCCATTCCACTGTTTTAGCATGCACAATTGCAGTGGCCTGAGATGAATTCGAGCAAAAGGGACTACGTCCATTGCTGCTACCATTAATCCGATTACCTCCATGCACTGAGCTACAGATGGCCGAGGAATGGAATGAAGAGCAAGTATTTAAAAGCTTTAACCTTCTGACCTCAGTCAGAAATATTTTCATTTCTACCGAGTCTATTAATGTTCCCAGGAAGGGAACCCTTGTGAGCGGGGACAGCGAACTTTTTTCGGTGTTCACCTTCCACCCGTGAGACCTTAGAAAGGCCAGAACAATCTCCGTATGAGCCTTGGCTCTGGGAAAAGACGACGCATGTATTAAGATGTCGTCCAAATAAGGTGCTACTTCAATGCCCCACGGTCTTAGTACCGCTAGAAGGGACCCTAGCACTTTTGTGAAAATTCTGGGAGCGGTGGCCAACCCGAAGGGAAGGGCCACAAACTGGTAATGCTTGTTCAGAAAGGCGAACCTTAGGAACTGATGGTGATCTTTGTGGATAGGAATATGAAGGTACGCATCCTTTAGATCCACGGTAGTCATATATTGACCTTCCTGGATCATCGGTAAGATTGTCCGAATGGTCTCCATTTTGAATGATGGAACTCTGAGGAATTTGTTTAGAATTTTTAGATCCAGGATTGGTCTGAAAGTTCCTTTCTTTTTGGGAACCACAAACAGGTTTGAGTAAAAACCCAGTCCTTGTTCTGTAATTGGAACTGGATATATCACTCCCATCTTGAGTAGATCTTCTACACAGCATAAGAACGCCTCTTTCTTTGTCTGGTCTGTAGACAGATGAGAAATGAGGAACCTTCCCCTTGGAGGAGAGTCCTTGAATTCTAGAAGATATCCCTGAGCAACGATCTCTAATGCCCAGGGATCGGGAACATCTCTTGCCCAAGCCTGAGCAAATAGAGAGAGTCTGCCCCAGACCCTGGCCCTTTCCCCCAGTGATATCCGAAATAATCTCTTTCAACTCGGGACCGAAAAGGGTCTTTCCCTTGAAAGGAATATTTAGTAATTTTGTTTTGGATGACACGTCGGCCGACCATGACTTGAGCCAAAGTGCTCTGCGCGCCATGATGGCAAAACCAGAATTTTTCGCCGCTAACTTAGCTAATTGCAAAGCGGCATCTGTGATAAAAGAATTAGCCAGTTTTAGAGCATTAATTCTATCCATGACTTCGTCATATGAAGTCTCCCTCTGGAGCAACTCCTCCAGCGCCTCAAACCAAAAAGCCACTGCAGTAGTTACAGGAATAATGCAGGCAATAGGTTGGAGAAGGAAACCTTGTTGAACAAAAATTTTCTTTAGTAAACCTTCTAATGTTTTATCCATAGGATCTTTGAAAGCACAACTGTCTTCAATTGGTATGGTTGTGTGCTTGGCTAGTGTTGAAACTGCCCCCTCTACCTTAGGGACCGTCTGCCACGCGTCACGCCTGGGATCAGTTATGGGGAACATTTTCTTAAAGATAGGTAGGGGAACAAAAGGTACACCTGGTCTCTTCCACTCCCTAGCAACAATATCTGCCACCATCTTAGGGATCGGAAACGCATCAGTGTATACAGGGACTTCTAGATATTTGTCCATTTTACACAATTTCTCTGGGACCACCATAGGGTCACAATCATCCAGAGTTGATAAGACCGCCCTAAGCAGTACGCTGAGGTGTTCCAATTTAAATTTAAATGCTAGTGAATCTGACTCTGCCCGCTGAGAAACTTTTCCTGAGTCAGAAATTTCTACCAGAGAGTAAATAGTACAAACCGGTACTATTTAAAAATAACAAACTTTTGAATGAAGATATAAAACTACAAATCTAACACCACATTCACTTTACCCTCCCGTGGAGATGCCCTATCTGTTAGAGCGGCAAAGAGAATGACTGGGGGGCGGAGCTAGAGGGGGAGCTATATGGACAGCTCTGCTGTGTGCTCTCTTTGCCACTTCCTGTAGGGAATGAGAATATCCCACAAGTAAGGATTAATCAGTGGACTGGATACACCTTGCAAGAGAAAAAGGGCATATTTCAGCTAATACACCGCCATTGAATTGTGGCTCCGGCGTTTACTCGCAGCCTCCTCACGCAACACACAAAAGCCTCATCTACCTCTTAAAAGCTCCAGAATATCCGGATAATGCGGACAGCACTGAGGCCATACACAGAGAAAGACAGGAGGACAACGCACATGAACAGCAAGCAGCCATGAGAGGTATGACACAGAAGCTGGACTTGTTTCTCTTTTCTTTATCAATGAAGCATTCTGTAAATGCTCCAATGTTGCATGTTTTGTTATGCCTCTTTAGAAGTTACTTAGAAGTTTTTATTATTAACTTAGATTACAGATGTATTTCTAGCTGCATATTGCTATTCAAACATTTTAACTTACAGCTCTTCATGACAACCTACAGAGGTAGGCTCAACAGGTTAGACAGGGGACATATGTAGCTTGCACCTTCTTAATACGGTAGGTGATCTGCCTTATGGCCAGCGGCCGGGGCCGTGGGCAGTAACTACTAATCATAAAATAAAAGCCACTATATGATGTAATATGGTTATTGAACAGAATTCCATTTTCCTGTCCCTCATGCACCTCTGTTATAACCCTAATGAGGTCAACCTATGCGCATAGCATTTGACTATATATCTTGCCCACGCTGGCAGACAGCTAATTTTTACTACCCCCAGAATAATGCGAAAGAGATTATTCTAGTAGCTTACACAATAATATTATCATTATATACCACATCACTCTAAAGTTCATCTGAAACTAACATATGCTTATACATCTAGAACCCACATATATGGCCAGGTCTCTCCTCCTTGTAGTCTGACTGCCTGGACGTTTTGTTAAAGTGTTTTCCAGGAGAATTTTGTTTATGTTGGGTGTGCGGCCTGGGAGCGATCCCTATTTTTGTATTTTTCTTTATCACTACTATGTATACCACTAGAGAGGATTCTTGAGAAATCCTCATTCCTCTTAATATTATGTCTACAATGATCTTTAGTTGGATGCAGTTTTTTGTTTTTTATGTTTATTCCTTTACATCGCTTTACAATAACCCCTGGACTTTAATAAGACTATCAACTTTGGTCCAAGTGCGACCTAACATATGGTTATAAGGGGATGTAAAATGAGGACTTTACCCAAATTTACACAATCTTTTTCATGTATGATGTATGTTATTATCTTTATGTCCTCAATAAAAAAAATAAAAAAAAAATAAAAAAAATCTAAATAAAACTTAATATTAATAACTAATTCCTATTTAAAACTAAATACTTACTTACCTGTAAAATAAACTCTAAGCTAGCTACAATATAACTTCTACTCCATTACCATGGTCATTACTGTCCTGCCATCATCTCACCTTCTTACTAACTGAGTTTTTCTTGGGAAAAGATGTTGGGGGTGACACTGTCCTTAGTGAAGGAGACCTAGATCTTCCCTCCTTCAAATAAATGGTGTCTCCACTGTAATCACCATTATGATCACCTTAAACATGTTTGACAAGCCTAGTATCATCATCTGTTCTGTCACTATCTGTCCTTGTAAATGTAACATTCTTCTTAGTCTCTGATGATGTTTATCTCATTAGAACTTGTATGTGACTTTATTTTTCTTTCCCTAGTTCTCTGCCAATTATAGCCCATATTATAAAAATAATCAAAATTATCCTTGTTAAACTTCCTTAATTTGGAGGAATCTATTTCTTTGCTAGTTCTTTAAATTGTTTCCTTGAGGATTTCATCAATTTCTCTATGCTTAACATGATTGACAAAGGAATTTAAACTTTTTTTGTACATTCGCAATTTCACATCTAATCATAGACAATTGCTCTTCTTTGAACTTAAAAATAAGTTCCATTCCTCTCTAAATGTAATGTCTGTAACTACAAATGTTGTAAACTTTTTTGTTCGTAAGCCTCTTGGGATCATGTCCATTAAAAGATATTTCTCCAAGGAACGCTTATCCCCCCAAACTTTATACTGCCAAACTAAAACTTTCTCCATGTGTGCAAAAGATTCACTAATGTATGAAGGATTATTAACATTCTGAAAAGTATCCTCCAACTCTGGTTTTCCCAAAATCAAAATCACATATGGGCTGAAATAAAAAGAACAATACAGGTGGCCCTCGGTTTACAACGGTTCAAGTTGCACCGTTTCAGAATAACAACCTTTTTTTCAGTCATGTGACTGCTATTGAAAAGCATTGAGAAGCAGTGCATTGATTAAAATAGCCAGTAGGTGGAGCTGTCCGCTTGTTTTGCAGCAAAGATATGCAAGCCAAGCAAGCTGAAATTAATCAGTTTAACCAGACCTGAGCCATCGAGCAGCTTGCAAAGGAACAAGATCTTCCTGTCTATAAATCAGTCCAGATTGGAATGCATAGAAAGAACTGTTTGCAGAAAAATGCAAGTAAAGTCTGTGTTGTGTGATTATTTTATTAAGTTTATAATGCTGTTTAGCATTTAAAGTCTTCATTTCAAAGCTTACAAAATAATGTATTAGGTGTTACTTATGCCAATTTTGAGAGGGGCCTGGAACCTAACTCCCTCACTTCCCATTGACTTACATTATAAATTGTGTTTCAGTTTACAACGGTTTTGATTTACAACCATTCCTTCTGGAACCTAACCCCGGCGTAAACTGAGGGCTACCTGTACTAATTTTCAGATGCTGCCTCCATAATCAAAGTTGCAAAATGTATCATGTGAGAACCTAACTTAAAACAACACTGAAATTGATGTTGCAAACTTCTCTTGCATAAATGCTTCACAGAGAATGCATTGAAAAAACAATTTTTTAGATGCAAAAACAAATATGTTTTAATTTTAATATGTCAATATCACAAATCTAACTAATTTTCACATAATTTTACACTGTGATATATTTTCTTCATATTTGTTTATATAACTGTGCTGGAAAGATAATTATTCCATTTTCTGTGGTGTTCCTTTAAAAGTTAGCAAATAATGCCTACAAATAGAATTGTTCAAGAAGTGGTAATGTTTCTGCTATACACATTTCTGATTTAAAGGGCATTTTCAACTTTAAAGGACTTTAAAGGTGATAAAGTGATAAAGTGTGATGCATGCTAAAACTGTTTCTATTTGCAGCTGCTATTAAAATAACATGATTTAGTAGTGTACAATACATCACAAGCTGCGTTGCAAAAATTCTGAACTCTAATTAAGTGTTTTGGATACAAAAGGTCCTTTTTTTTAAAGTTATTTTTAGTTTTTGTTGACTTCTTTTGATTAAAAAAAACTTCAAGTAAAATTGTTGCCCTTTCTTAGTTTGCTGTGCCATTTGTATAAATTGGCATAGCAACATAATTTTAATTGGTTTCAAGTTTCTATGTTCCTTTTTGACATGTTTCTAAAACTTGGTGTCTGATTGTTAGTTCTAAAGATGTACAATGTTATATCCTCTTGAGTTAACCTCTACTCAATTTAATCTATATTATCTGCAACATGGTGTGAAAGAAGGCCAAGCTAAAATAACAGATAACCAATGAAAACTCATTTCCTGCAAAAGACAATTTGCTAAAGAGTGTTCTGAATGTTGAGACACTAGAGTAGAATTCTTAGACTTTAAGAATAACTACATTTTAAGGTTAATGAGAACATTTTGACCTATGCAGTCTGCTTATTTTCTTACCAGTGTGTTCGTGCTTAGATAACTTCTTCCTGGTTTTAGTATTTAGCTTAACTATTTAAAATATCCTTACTGAATTAAGCCTTTAAAAACTGCTTATAAACATCTTCATATTTATAAAATGATAATGAAATAGACAGATAAATCCATAACCATATAGCCTTGTTATGAAAAAAATGGTATTACATTTAGGGTAAACTTTCTCTGAAAAGGAAATATTGTAATGAATTTGGTAGAGGTTTGCTGGAGCATGGCTTCTGTAATTTATTAAAAAAAAAAAAAAAAAAAAAACATTTTTGTGCACTGAAACATATTTAGAATTATTTTTTCTGCTTGTGAGATTTGTTTGCAAAATCAGTGAATATTTTAAATAAATACAGAAATATACATTACATTGATGTAATTTATGATGATATACGTATGAGATTGCAACAAAGTCAAGGGAGTTCAATCACTTGACATATGTATAAACAAAAACTAAAAAAACTTTTTTTCACAAAAGCGTATTGCTTGCAGTAAGGATCTATTCCAACTAGCAAGGAAAACTGTGCATATTGTTTCATACTTTTTTTTTAATCTTGACTTTAAAAACTTATAGATATATTTGCCCTGACATGATTTAGTAATGATATAGCAATCAATAAAAGCACACTTTACACATCATGTTTAATATAATTAGACTCGGAAAAACAACAATGCATTGAGAACTGATTGGAGGATAACCTGAAGTCTCAATGGACTTCAAGAATGATAATATTAAAGGAACAGCACACTACACAGTTTTCTACCCCAGTGATTTGCAACCTTTTTTTTTTGCAGTGGCACACTTTTTTACATTAAAAAATCCTGTGGCACACCACCATCCCAAAATTTTACAAAATCACACATTGTAGCCTAATACAGGATATATATACACTGTACTGTTCTGTCATGCCATGCCTCCTACAAACTACATGACATATTGACATTCATTCACAAACAATTATAATGATTGTCTGTGAATGAATGTCAATGTCATGGTTGTAAATTATGCCTGATGAGCCTGTCACATACCTCCCAATATTTTAAAATTTGAAAGAGGGACACCCCCGCACTGTTGTCAGTCTGCCGCGGCACACCTGAGGATCTCTCACGGCACACTAGTATGCCACGGCACACTGGTTGAAAAACACTGTTCCACCCAGTGATCCATTTTAATTGCTGTAGTGTATTATTGTTTAAATATTTATATATATTTTTTACAAATAGCTCCTTTACTTTTATTTTTCTGTTGAAATAGATGATTTTGCCTTTTGAATTTGCCACCTATACCTAGAATTTCAATACTTAAAGGGCCACTAAACACAAAATCTTTCTTTCATGATTCAGATAGAGAATATAAATTTAAACAACATTACAATTTACTTCTATTATTTATTTTGCTTCCTTTTTTTAGATATCCTTAGTTGAAGAAAAAGCAATGCACATGGTGAGCCAATCACACAATGCTTCTATGTGCAGCAACCAATCAGCAGTAACTGAGCATACCTAGATATGCTTTTCAGCAAAGAATATCAAGAGAATAAAGCAAATTAGATAATATAAGTAAATTAGAAAGATGTTTAAAATTGCATTCTCTTTCTAAATCATGAAAGAAAAAATGTGAATGTCATGTCCCTTAAAGTACTCGTTATACAAAAGTTATGTAAACAAGATTCAACAAACAAAAATACTATTTTCTCTACATTTTACACTGAAGCAGGTATAATAAGTAAGTTGAAGCACATTGGGATTACGATTGGAGCGCTAACAGTTACATGCGAGTGATAAAGGGTTTATTGCGGCTGTTTGCATGCTTTGGTTTTTTTTACTATTTTTACATGTTGAAAATAAACACGATAAATGCAATTGAAGTTAGCGCGCATCCGGTTAGAGCATCCTCAGAGCTCTGGTTAACTGTTTCACAAAACAAAAAAGTGTCAAAAAACACATAAAAAAATACATTAAAAAGTAAAGTTACATTTATAATAACACTATAAAATAATATTTTTTTAAAAAAAATATTGCACACAAAAGTCATAAAGATATGAGATCTCAGGTGTTAGAAGAAAAGTAGGCAAAGGGCTTTAGCGTTGAGATACATACATATACATCTCAAAAGATTTATATCTATATATATATATATATATATATAAAAGTGCGTTGGAGCCCTTTGCAGTTAAGTAGCTAAAAACATCTAAAATCATATTTATGCAATATTTATAATAAATAAAGTGTTATACTGTGTATTTACTGTAAATATTTGACATTCCAATGTTCTGCACCATAGTATAATGTGTTCTATGTATTTCTAAATAGATATTCCTGTTTTTTTTCTTACTCCATTTAATTTTATGGTGGAGAATCTGTTATGGCGTGCACAATAGTCTAAATTTAGCTTTTTGCCTGCGTCGGGTTAGCGTGCAAGCAAAAACAGTTTACTTTCAACTTGTAATACAAACGCAACCTGACACGAGCAAAAAGCTTAATTCTTTTATTGTTTAACTTTTTTTCATTTGTTTTTGTTTAACTCTTGTAGTAAATGTACTTATTTAGTTTTTTTGTCTTTTTCTAAGATGCCAGTCTTTTTTTTTTTTTTTTACTAAAAGTCTGTCTAAATCTGTTCGAGGGATGCTGCTGATCTTCATACCCTGTACAAGACACACACACACAAATGTACATTATTTATGTATATTGTTTCCTAATTAAGCATATTTTAAAAGTATCTACTTTAACCAGCATCACTAGATTTGTAATGGTGATGCTTAAACAAGAGGTTTTATCTCACTAACAGCAAGAAAGCTTCGTTGTATTTTCTCAGACCTGTAAGGAGTGCCTTTACAGCTACTTTAATAACACTGCAAGAACTATTTAATTAGCAAATAATGAAAGTGTAATTTAAAGCCATTTACGTTTGTATTACCAATTTCCCTGTTACAAAAAACACAATATTTAGAGGGAAATTAAAGTCTCAGTTCATTAAATATAACATAATAACTGTAATTTTAATTTCTATTATTTAACAAAATATATAAAACAGTATAAAAATGAACAAATTTTAATTAATTGAGTAAATAATAATTAACTGCACTTATCTCCCCTTGGCAAACAAAATCATAGTGAACAAGCTGTGAACCTTTTAAATAAGGATGTATTTTACAATGCATTGATGTATTTAGTCCTGTATGATATATTTCCATACAATTATTTTCTGGCAACATTTTTAATTAATGCTAGGGATTTATCACTTACTGTATAGTGCAGAGAGTTTTGTTTTATATTTGGAAAGTAAATAGTGTCTCACACAACAAGATAATATAAGCTTATGATAAAGGAATATGATTCAGATAGAGAAATGATTTTAAACATTTTTTTCTTTTACTTATATTATCTAAGTTTTTTTGTTGGTACCCTTTGTTTAAGTATGCCTAGGTAGATTCATGAGCTGCTAATTATTAGCTACATTTCTATGCCTCGTGTTATTGGCTCACCTAATGGTTTCAGCTAGCTCTCAATAGTGCGTTGCTGCCAAGCATACCAAGATAATTAAATAAATTAGATAATAGAAGTACACTGCAAAGTTAAAATTTGTATTCTCTATCTGAATCATATAGAACAAATGTTAGGTTTCATGTCCCATTAATTAAATTGAACATACAGTAGCTTAAGGATAATATAATCCATGTCATCATGGGGAGGTATACAGTCCTACAATTCAACAAGTAAAGGAAAAGCAATAAGATTTTTGCTATTTAGGATTTAATAATCATTCTTTCAAATTATATGGTAAACATTTGCAAATTCCGTAAGTCTTTAGAATTCAGAATGTGTCATATTTCTTTCAACCAATATTCCTATTTCACTATAATTCCAGGCATTTGCCTCCAGTAATGGAACCAATCCAGTGCGGTTTAGGGCAAGAAGGCAAACTGCACATTTATTTTAAAAGATCTCTTTTGACATCTGTATAAAATTAAATGAAATGTATACAATTTATAGGCTTCAAAATAATCCCTTTGTTATGGGTTTTCTGGTGGATTGGAACTATGCATCAAAATAACCTAATACTATGTATCTAAAGCGTTTTTGTGAACCATAACAAAAGTTATGAAAATGGAGTTTAATGCGCTGATCATAATAGCTCGAAATTTTAAAATGAATCATTATAATGTGTATATATGTGCAATAACAGATAGTTACTCAATACATGCTATATATTATTTTAACTATATATTAGAATAGCAACACATCTCCTCTAATGACTTTAAATGGGGTTGTGCAAATTTTATATGTATATATATCTTCTTCATTAAAAGTTGCTAAAATAATATGCATTACCATGTGTCTTCATCAACAGTACTTAAAGTGTACTTTTAAAATGGTACTGTGGTTGATTAATTTGAACACCGTTCAGCTGCTCCCAGTATGTATGTAAAAACCTGGATGCTAAATAACATTCTCAGACATTTTTGCATGTTACGTATTTGGCATCTGGCAAATAAATATAAAAGAAATCAACTGCTGTGCTTGGACTTAAATTGATCATTAGCTAATCTCATTGTTTAAATGCATGTTTAGTCTAATTAGGGTAAATGTGATTTCTACTAAAAGTGACTTCTTTCTTGATGAACATTGCTACGTTACAAATGTCTGCTGAAGGAAACACAAATGCTTTTGCCTTTGTCTAAACTATCTTTAACACTCACATAATTTACAATCCATCTGCTGTAACAGGGCACCCTTAGACAATTAAGTCTCTGATTGTATCTTTCAGCTGGATAATAGACACTTGTAAAACAAAATAGACACATTGTGAGCATATTCTATGAAAGTAGTTTAAACAGAGATAATATTATCCCAGTACTAATAAGTTTATGGATGAGTAAAATACACAATGCAATGACTGATATTTGTTGAAAAATACTTTAATACTTAATAAAATTAGTGTATAATTGGCTTATTATTAACTAATATCGTAATGCATCTCGCTGATTTGCCATTATGTTCTTATGAATTTAACAATAAATCATACAAAAAATGGAACAGCTATGTTACACGTTTCTTGTATTTGTGTTCCAAAATGAGATTGAGTGAATTGAGATTGTGTTCCAAAATTAGTTTATTGAATTTATCTACCAATATATTTGCATCCTTTTAAGGGGTATAGTTGTAAGGGTTTAGACAGCATCCCTTGGTTTGCTACTATCTTCTTTTTATCTTATCGTATTTGTAACTAAATAGTGCGCCTTTATACCACTCTTTCTATACATTTATTTCAACTATATTGGATATTGGACATTTTTGGGTGGGGACCTAACTATTGTCTTATGTCCAGGTATTGGGCTGCCTATTTATAGCTACTTGATATCATATTATTTGCCTTAGGGTTATACACCTAGCGCTGACTCTATCTTCTCTTGAGATATATATATATCTATATATATATATATATATATATATATATATATATATTCAACGGCCATGATAAGTTGCATTTTTGTCTAGCTATGGAAGTGATATAAATAATCTGCAAAACAATCATCAAAATTTAACACAGTCCTACATCAATTAGTTTGGTTTTCTAGCTCCAAGGAGAGCAGATACATATGGGTATTACTGCATTCATGATCTTCCAGACCTGATTAGGACAGCAGAAATACCAAGCGGCGGCCTACTATGAGCATCAGAATCCTCCCCCCCTGAAAGGGGGTAATCAAGTTTAGTATGGCTATTTTTAATAAAGAGGAACTTCACACAGCCCTACGCACCCTTCTATACAACTTTGAGCAACAAATGTGCCACAGCTTTGATGATCTAATATTATTATTATTTTATTATTATCATCAGGTATTTGTAGAGCACCAACAGATTCCGCAGTGCTATAAGCATAGACGGTATACAAGATAACATTTACAGGGATTAAATGGGTAGAGGGCCTTCCCCAGAGTTGCACTGTTGTAGTTGGCTCTTATGAAGGCGATCTACAAACAGCTGGGCTCATAGGCTTACATTCTAATGGTTCAAGGGGAAAGCAAAGGAGATAGGAAAGGTTAGTGTAGGTTGTATGCATCCCTGAATAGCAGAGTCTTTAGGGAGCGATTGAAGCTGTTAAAACTAGGTAAACGTCTGTGGAGTGATGCAGGGAGTTCCACAAGATGGGAGTATGTCTGGAGAAGTCATGTAAACGGGAATGTGATGAAGTAACAAGAGAGGAGAAGAGTAGGAGATTGTGAGCCGAGCAAAGGGGACAAGAGGGAGAGTATCTGGAGACAAGGTCTGAAATGTAGGGGGAGCAGTGCAGTTGAGGGCTTTGTATGTCAGAGTGAGGATTTTGTGTTTAATCCTGGAGGCAAGTGGAAGCCAGTGAAGGGATTGGCAGGTGTAGCAGATGAAGAGTGACATGTAAGGAAGATGAGCCTGGCAGAGGCATTTATTATGGATTGTAAAGGAGCTAGGCGGTAGCTTGGGAGACCAGAGAGGACAGAGTTGCAATAGTCGAGGCAGGAAAGGATGAAAGAGTGGATTAAAATCTTAGTTGTGTCTTGTGTAAGGAAACATCTAATTTTAGAGATTTTTTAAGGTGGAAGCATCCGGATTTAGACAAGGACTGAATGTGAGGAGTAAAAAAAGGTCTGAGTCAAGTGTGACCCCAAGACATCGGGCATGGGGGTAGGGGTAATGATGAAATTATCAACAGTTATAGAAAATTGGGGGGGGGGGGATTTTGGAGAAAAAATAAGGAGTTTAGTTTTGGAGAGATTTAGCTTAAGGTAGTGAGAGGACATCTAAGATGAGATATGAGAAAGACATTTAGTGACACGGGTTTGTAAGGAAGGAGGTAGGTCTGGGGCAGAGAGATATATTTGGTTGTCATCGGCATACAAATGGTATTGAAACCCGTGGGAATTTGTTAAGGAACCTAATGATGACATGTAGATTGAAAAGAGAAGGGGGCCGAGGACAGAGCCTTGAGGTACCCCAACAGAAAGTGGTAACAGAGCCAAGGATGCTCCAGAGAATGCTATACTAAAGGTACAATTAGATAGATAGGAAGAGAACCACGAGAGAGCTGTGTCGCAGGTGCCGAAAGATTTTAGGGTTTGGAGCAAAAGAAGGTGGTCAACAGTATCAAAGGCTGCAGACAGATCAAGGAGGATAAGCAGAGATGTGGCCTTTGGATTTTGCTGTAAGTAGGTCATTGGTAACCTTGACAATTGCTGTCTCTGTGGAGTTGATGGGGATGAAATCCATATTGCAGTGGGTCAAGAAGAGAGTTTAGTGTATGGAAATGGGATAGACATGCATATACTAACTTTTCAAGGAGCTTTGAGGCAAGAGAGAGTAGGGGAAAAGGATGGTAGTTGGATGGGGAGGTTGGATCAAGAGAAGGTTTTTTATGGATAGGTGTTACCAGTGCATGTTTTAGAGATGAGGGAAATATACCAGTGCTGAGGGAGAGGTTGAAGATGTGTGTGAGTATAGGGGTAAGGGTAGAAGATAGGGAGGGGAGTAGTTGTGAGGGGATTGGGTTGAGGGGACAGGTAGTGAGGTTGGAGGACAGTAAAAGGGCAGAAACTTCTTCCTCTGTAACAGAGGCAAAAGAGCTAAATTATGGCTATTTGGGTTTTGGATGATTGAGAGATTTTGAAGGGATGGGAAATTGGTAGTATTTTGAGAGCTGATTTCATATCTAATGGAGTCAATTTTGTTATTGAAGTGGCTGGCAACATCTTTAGCTGAGAGAGAAGTTGTATTAGGAGGTGGGGGTTGGCGGATAAGAGTATTGAACATGGAAAACAGATGTTTTGGGTTAGAGAAAAGACTAGAGATGAGAGTAGAGAAGTATTGTTGCTTATAAAGATTAAGGACAGAATAGCAGGAGTTCAAGATGAACTTGTAGTGAAGAAAGTCAGCTGAACTCCGAGATTTTTTCCAGTGTTGCTCAGCAGTACAGGAACATCTGTGTAGGTACCATGTCAGAGGAGTATGCCAGGGCTGAGGATGAGAGTGTGGTTTCTGAGCTATGGTAGGTGGGGCCAGATTGTCAATGACTGATGTAAGGGTGGAGTTATAGTGGCTGATAGATTGGTATCTAATATCTCTCTTACAATGAAGAGACCTGGAGGACCTTCCAATAAAAAATACAGGCCCAAAGCCTTTTACACCAACTAGTATCCAGCTACTAGGGGATATAGCTGAACAAAATACTCAACTAACAGAAATCCAATATATGAGTAACAGGGAGAGAGAGATTCCAGTGATATCTAGGCCTGTGGTCATCCTACCCACTACAGAACAGGCTCTAGTTGGTCCAGCTATGGCTACAGCATCCCTAGGCAGCCCACTGGAGCAGATTGCTACCACACCGCTCGCAAATCTAGAGCAGCTGACTGACTCCCACTCGGTATGCCGTGTCTGGACAAGAGATGGAGGCTTGGTCTCGGTGACTTTTGGAGGGGTGAGGCCGACCCCCTAGTTACCGTTCGATCCTGCAGTACTCTCTGACGAGACATGGTACGAGGGTGCCACAAGCCAGAGCTGAACAAACATGCCAGCAATCTTTAAAGGAACACTCAAGTCAAAATTAAACTTCAAGATTCAGATAGAGCATGCAATTTTAAACAACTTTCCAATTTACTTCAATTAACAAAATGTGCACAGCCTTTTTATATTTACACTTTTTGAGTCACCAACTCCTACTGAGCATGTGCAAGAATTCACTGCATATACGTATATGCATTTGTGATTGGCTGATGGCTGTCACATGATACAGGGGGAGTGGAAACAGACATAACTTTGCAATTTATTTAACAAAAATCTACTACTCATTTGAAGTTCAGACTAAGTGCTATTGCATTGTCTTCTTCTTATGCATTTGTTGATTATGCAAATCTATTGTATTGACTGGTCCTTTAACTGCAGTCCTGTACTTGAGAAGATGTCTTGAAAAAAGAACACTGAACTATATCCCAAATAAATGACTTGTATCTGTGTCAAACACAAGCATGAGGGAATAAATGATGTGTTTTAAGTCTCTTAGATCAGGACAGCTGTATTCATTCAGAGGTGAGACAGGTATAGTAAATGTATACAAAAATATGTAAAGTTCCAATGAATCCTGTGACCCCTATTTATTCACAGCCCCTGTTGTTATCAAGCAGTATGAAAAAATCCCACTGTATAAATGTGTGGTGATGATTTTTATATTGGAAGTCCAAACAAACACATCAAAAACAAGTTACTCACTCACCCTTCTTCTTGTGTATGAGAACCGGGTTATTTAACTTTCAAATGTCACTGGTGTATGGCGATGCTGAAAATCACAGCGTAGTTGGAGATGCCTCCTGTAGTATACACGTTATGTAGTACATCCAGTGAGAGAGAGTACTTGTGGAACTGCTGGGAGCAGTTTGAAGCCAGGACATTCCCATTGAGATTTTATTAACATCAGTTAGCTTTATATCTACTGTTGTTTTTTTAATGTATGTACAACTAATGATTAGTTTTATGCTGAACACCTGCTGTTGCAACTTTGGTCCAGGCTAAACATACAAACGAAGCATTGCAAATGTATGACACACAATTCGAATTTAGTAAACTGTTCCTTATTGGACAGAGCAAAGCTGCTGAGTTTTGATTGGAACAACATAAAAGGAAAAACAACAACGGCACTACATTAGCTGTGTCCCTCAGTATGTTGTATTCTCCTGGGATTTGAGAAATAACACAAAATCAATATATGTGGGGACTTAGGTGCTGTACACTAAGAGAGGCAAACTAGAAAAATCAACTGCATTCCGCAATTGAAAGAGTGTACTGATAGCACTCAACAGCAAAACACTGGTAAATTGGCCTGATATGCCTAGGTACTCGGCCCCAGACAAGACGATTTAAAACTTAACTTTTATTGGTTTTATGATAAAAAAGAAAAAATGAATATTAAAATTCCAACTAGTGTTGAAATGGGAGAATGTGATTCCTAGGGAGAATGTTCAGACAAATAGGTGATATGCTCTCCAGGTTGTGTCTACTTACAGGGGAGTAAGGGATAATTGCACATATAATAATTCCCAAAATTATGGGATGGTATTTCTTCCTTGTAGCTACCCCCCTCTTTAGGTAGATTCCTCACAAGTTACAGGGGTGAGTGAGACCACTAAATGGAGAACCCCAATTATAATTTCCGAATGGAATATACTAATATGAGAGTCACGGTTATGGATATTGTACTTAGAAATATCATGCAATAGTCCCCATGCACCACAACAGATATTTAAAATAAAAAATAAACTGGAATTGCTCTAATATGTGACCTCCTTAAAAGGGCACTGTGTTTATATTTCTTTACTGTTAAATGGACTGAAATAGCGGTGTTCTGTCGGCTGTTCTAACTTATAATCATACTACCAGTGAATCAGAGTCAGTTCTCACTCAAGTGTCTTCAATTATAGAATCCTGGTTACGTTTTAATATTGCACTTTATTTGTGTTTAACTTATCTGTATTAATGATCTTAGATCAACGCGTTACCATATGTCCTAATAGGAAGCTATTGGTAAAATTCTAAAGGTGGTGTGAAGGTTACGTTAGAGTTATTCAACCTAGGGGAAACCCCTTTTAAGATACCACCGGTTGTATAAAACCCGCTATTTTTATTATGTTCAAAGTTGTTTACTAGAGTATACAATGTTGGAGCAGTTCTGGTGAACAGTAGATTCGTATCTGGTCAGTGTGTTTGGTGCACTGTATAAATCTCGAGATAAATTGTTACTCCCGGGTATTTATTGCTTATGTATTTGCAGTAAAATCGTTATACCGTTTGTAAATGACTCTCCGGTATTGTAATCCGTGTATTCCGGATTGCCGGTATTAGTATTTGCAGGGTCTATATGTATTAGAGGCCTAATGTAGTTTAAGCTGAATCGACTCACAGCTTAGGTCTAAAATGCTTAGTATGCGGTTATGCACTCTATATTTATAACGACCGTGGTTTAAGCTGAATCGGCTCACCGCTTCTGTCTAGGGTGCCTGTTATTGAACACTGTTCGGTAATTACATTAGAGAAAGAATTCCTTCATTGATAAGGCTACATAGATCTGAAGCGGCTCTATTTTCTAGGTCTCACTCACACGCAGGCATACCATTTAAGTTAAATTCTAATAAAACATTCTACTACCATTCCACACAGTTGTTTAAGTTTAAAAAAGGAGAATAGTCTCCAGCTTCCCTGACATGTTTCGCCACTAAAGGCTTTGTCAAAGGTGGGGCGCCCGCCTTTCTGGGGGCCTTTTATTGGCTGGCAATTGAAAGGCTGGACTCTATCATCGTTTCTGATTGGTTACCTCCCTTGCAATGTTATTGCTGGAAGAAGGAGGTGTGTTTGCCTGCCGTGATCTGATAGGCATCTGTCACTTGTATCCATTGTTTACTATCATGTAGCTAGGTAGATGTAAATCTATCTGTATGTATTTAAAAATGAGAACCGGGGAGAAATGGTGGAGCACATAAAGCTTGGGAAGTCAGTATTTATGGAGTTTACCGGGTCATGAATGCAGGACACCACAGGTGGGGAAAATTACATGAGGCATCGAAAGTAATAATAATACTAATAACGAAGTGATATAAATATTATAGAAAAATAAACTGGGTAAAATAAAGTGCAATTTTCGCTAAATAACGATCATCCTTCTAATTTGAATAGTGATTGTTGCTGGATGCATAAACAGGTGCCCTGGTGTGAGTGAGGAGAAAACTAAAAAACCGAGAAAATGAGAAATAAAAATGAAAACACAAACTGTGCTTCTTAATTCAATCTCTAAGTGTTGAATAGTGCTAGTTATGACAGGTATTTTGTGAATGGAAATATTTTGCTATGTTTAGATTCACCGTGTACAGTGACGTGAAAGGGGGAGAAAAACTATATTTGAATAGTATATTCCAATTCAATTTAATTACTGGGCATATGTGGGATGTGCTAATGTGCTGATCCCTATAGGTTGTGTCTGGGTGCTGATGTACTAAGGTGTGAAAGTGAACTTTGTGTTACACTTGCCCTAAAGTAAAAAGTAATGATAAATACAATAGAAGTAATCTTATAAGTGCTAGTGATCAACACTAAGGGGAAAGAAAAACCCCAAAAATAGAAAAAAGGAGGGGTATGTGATTTGATCAACAAAAAAAAGTTAGTTGAATTTGCTTTGTAGATTTATTAATCTACATCCACGTGCATAGGTGTTCTGCTACTATATATTGGTATATATATTTTTTTATATACTTTCCAATTCCCAAACTCAGATCAGGTTTTATAATTTTATAGAAAACAATAATAATTGTTTTGTTCATTTAGCCCCCTTGGATGTACACTGTCCAAGAGGTAGATCCACCTGCACTCAGCTCTTAGTAGTGCTTGTTCTGTATTCCCCCCTCTTATGCCTAGAGATATTTTTTCTACTCCTTGACATTTCAACTCTCTCGGATTAGCATAGTGACTAGTTAGAAAATGAGATGCCACTGAAGTTATAGTTTTTCCGTCATCCAAATCTTTCGGGGCATTTTTGATGTTTCTTACATGCTCCTGTAATCTGACTCTGAGTTGTCGGCTAGTCATCCCTACATAGAACTTACGGCAGCTGCAGGATAGTACATATATAATGTTTTCAGATGTGCAGCTGATGTAATTCTTCAGTTTGTGTGTACGACCAAACCGATCTTGAATCGTGTCTTTTTTATGGATATATTTACACGTTGAGCAGGTTCCGCAAGGGAAACATCCCGACTGTCTGGCAGTCCGTGTTCTCCCCACTTGATAGTGGCTGCGGGAAACCATGTCCTTGATATTCTGAGTTCTTCTGTATCCTATTTGTATCTTATCTCCAATGATGGGCTTAAGATCTTGATCCAAAGTGAGAATATGCCAGTGCTTGTTCAATATGTTGTTAATTAATTGTACTTGTGGATTGTAGGTCAGGATCAGTCTGGTTTGTTCATCTTTCCTTTTAGACTTTTTACAGAGCAATTCTGATCGATTGGTTTGGATTGCTCTATTCTTGGCTTTTTTAATGGTCCTTTTACTGTACCCTCTGTCTTGCAGTCGTTTTTCCAGTAGTTTGGCTTGTTCATTAAAGAGAGATGTATTGCTGCAGTTTCTTTTTATCCTTAGAAATTCACCAACTGGTAGTGATTTCGTTGTTCCGGGTGCATGAGAGCTGGTATTGTGTAGTATGCTGTTAGTGGCTGTTTCTTTCCGGTAAAGATTAGTCTGGATATGTCCTTCCTGATCTTTGAATATCTTAAGATCCAGGAAGTCAATCTCTGTTTGACTCATTGTGTATGTTAATTTTATATTCAGATCATTCTGATTTAAATCCTGAAGGAAAATTTCTAGTTCATCCTTGGTTCCTTCCCACATAAACAGAATGTCATCTATGTACCTTATCCAGAAAGGTATTTTGTCCGTTTCGATGGAATGGGTATCATTGAATACTACATGCTTTTCCCAAAACCCCAGGAACAGGTTGGCATAGGTAGGGGCACAAGCCGTGCCCATCGCAGTCCCTTGAACTTGGAGGTAAAACTGGTTTGCAAACGTAAAGAAATTATATTTGAGGACAAATTCTAGTAACTTTAAAATGAACAGATCATGATCGTCATCTTCACAGGACCCTTGATTGAGGAAAAATTGGACTGCCCTAAGTCCCTTATCATGTTCTATGGAGGTGTATAGGGACTCCACATCCGCTGTAACAAGCCAAGTCTCTTTCCTGATGTTGATATTGTCCAATCTCTGTAACACCTCCATGGTATCTTGGACATAGGAGGGGAGAGCCTCCAAAAATTCTCTCAGCCTGTGATCCACATACTGGCTGGCCTTTTCCGATAGGCATTCGTTGCCGGAGACAATGGGCCTACCTGGCGGATTGGTAAGGTTTTTGTGTACCTTAGGTATAAGGTAGAAAGTCGCAATCCTAGGATGTTTCACTGTCAGGAACTTTATTTCATCTGTATTTATAATTCCTTTGCTACTGGCTTCTTTAATGATCTTATTGTAGATCTCACTGTATTTCTCACTTGGATTGTTAAATAGCTTTTCATAGCATTGCCGGTTTTTTAGCTGTTTTTCAACCTGCTTTAAGTACATAGGTACAGGCCAGAGGACAATATTTCCGCCCTTGTCTGCTTCTCTGATTATTGTGTCATTCCATGTCTGAATTTCCTTAAGAGCCGTTTTCTCAGTTTTTGTCAGATTCTGTTGTTGATAATCAATTTTTAACTGCGAAATTTCTTCGCAAACCACCTGATTAAATATTTCTAACTGAGTCGATAGATTATATTTTGGTACAAAGGTGGATTTAGCTTTCAATTTATGTCTCCAAGATTTGGATTCAGGTTCACTGTCTTGTAATAAACTCTCCAGATCTTGTAAACTTCTCCTATCATTTTCTGATAAGGTGGGATCAGACTTTTTTGCAAAGAATTTTTTTAGATTTAATTTTCGTACAAACAACTGTATGTCTTTGATCACTTCAAATTTATTCAATTGTCCCGTGGGACAGAAAGATAGACCTTTAGACAATACTGCGACATGATCAGAGGATAGTTGATGTTCTGACAAGTTAATTATTTTTAATGATTTATTCTCATCTGTGAGAAAGGGCTCGGGGCTCTCCGATGTTGTCTCCCCCTTGGTATGTACCTCTGGGACGACCTCTTGATCTGGTTGGTCTTTTGTTTATACTTCTGACCTCTCCTGGTGGTTCTGCCTCGTCTGATGTGCCCTTGTCTAAAAAATTCTTTCTCTTATTTCTAGAGGGTAGAGAGAAGGTAGAGGTAGAGGTACTGGGGGTCTCTTCATTATTTTCATTACCCATGGTCTCCTCACCGTCCGTATCGGAGATGTCACTTTGTATTATGTTGGACTGATTAGTTCTATATGTGTTTTTATAGAAGTTTCTTCTTCTCCACTTATAAATCCTTTTCTCTTTGTAGTCATTTATGTCTCTAAATAACTTGCCCTGTTTCATGTCACGTAATTCCTTAATGTACTGATCTAATTCTTTCTGGTAGTTTTTATACATTTTTTCAAAATCTGAATGTGATTCATATTTTTTGAGTTGTGTATATTGTTCTTGGATAGATGTTTCAAGTTTTTCATATTTTTCTTTGTCATGTCGTATCAGAATGTTCATAAGTTTGAGCGAACACTCTGATAGAGCTGTCTCCCAGTCATCTGTTAAAACTGGGTTTTCAAACTCATATGCAGGGAACAATTGAATTCTTAATCCTCTAGGGATTAGTTTTTGTTGAATGTACTTGTCAAAAAATTGTTGGTCCCACCAGACCTTTTCTTGTCTGAACATGTTTTTATGTACCTCCTTCAATAAGGTCTCGAGTGATAATGTAGGAGTATATTCGTCTGGAGTGTTAGATTTAAACATATTGTCTAGATCTGTGGCTCTCTTGGAATGTCTATCAGATCTATCTTTGCCAAAATAGTCTGCCATGATTATGTTAAATTACCTAGGTATAGTTGGCTCTGTTATAAATTATTTTTGTAAGTAATCTTTAATCTTGTAATGTTACAATGATGCTATTACGGTGTGCTCTGTTGTCTGGAAAACTGTGCAACCACAGTAACTAAATTGAAACAACAAAAAAGGAAAAACAACAACGGCACTACATTAGCTGTGTCCCTCAGTATGTTGTATTCTCCTGGGATTTGAGAAATAACACAAAATCAATATATGTGGGGACTTAGGTGCTGTACACTAAGAGAGGCAAACTAGAAAAATCAACTGCATTCCGCAATTGAAAGAGTGTACTGATAGCACTCAACAGCAAAACACTGGTAAATTGGCCTGATATGCCTAGGTACTCGGCCCCAGACAAGACGATTTAAAACTTAACTTTTATTGGTTTTATGATAAAAAAGAAAAAATGAATATTAAAATTCCAACTAGTGTTGAAATGGGAGAATGTGATTCCTAGGGAGAATGTTCAGACAAATAGGTGATATGCTCTCCAGGTTGTGTCTACTTACAGGGGAGTAAGGGATAATTGCACATATAATAATTCCCAAAATTATGGGATGGTATTTCTTCCTTGTAGCTACCCCCCTCTTTAGGTAGATTCCTCACAAGTTACAGGGGTGAGTGAGACCACTAAATGGAGAACCCCAATTATAATTTCCGAATGGAATATACTAATATGAGAGTCACGGTTATGGATATTGTACTTAGAAATATCATGCAATAGTCCCCATGCACCACAACAGATATTTAAAATAAAAAATAAACTGGAATTGCTCTAATATGTGACCTCCTTAAAAGGGCACTGTGTTTATATTTCTTTACTGTTAAATGGACTGAAATAGCGGTGTTCTGTCGGCTGTTCTAACTTATAATCATACTACCAGTGAATCAGAGTCAGTTCTCACTCAAGTGTCTTCAATTATAGAATCCTGGTTACGTTTTAATATTGCACTTTATTTGTGTTTAACTTATCTGTATTAATGATCTTAGATAGACAACGCGTTACCATATGTCCTAATAGGAAGCTATTGGTAAAATTCTAAAGGTGGTGTGAAGGTTACGTTAGAGTTATTCAACCTAGGGGAAACCCCTTTTAAGATACCACCGGTTGTATAAAACCCGCTATTTTTATTATGTTCAAAGTTGTTTACTAGAGTATACAATGTTGGAGCAGTTCTGGTGAACAGTAGATTCGTATCTGGTCAGTGTGTTTGGTGCACTGTATAAATCTCGAGATAAATTGTTACTCCCGGGTATTTATTGCTTATGTATTTGCAGTAAAATCGTTATACCGTTTGTAAATGACTCTCCGGTATTGTAATCCGTGTATTCCGGATTGCCGGTATTAGTATTTGCAGGGTCTATATGTATTAGAGGCCTAATGTAGTTTAAGCTGAATCGACTCACAGCTTAGGTCTAAAATGCTTAGTATGCGGTTATGCACTCTATATTTATAACGACCGTGGTTTAAGCTGAGTCGGCTCACCGCTTCTGTCTAGGGTGCCTGTTATTGAACACCGTTCGGTAATTAAATTAGAGAAAGAATTCCTTCATTGATAAGGCTACATAGATCTGAAGCGGCTCTATTTTCTAGGTCTCACTCACACGCAGGCATACCATTTAAGTTAAATTCTAATAAAACATTCTACTACCATTCCACACAGTTGTTTAAGTTTAAAAAAGGAGAATAGTCTCCAGCTTCCCTGACATGTTTCGCCACTAAAGGCTTTGTCAAAGGTGGGGCGCCCGCCTTTCTGGGGGCCTTTTATTGGCTGGCAATTGAAAGGCTGGACTCTATCATCGTTTCTGATTGGTTACCTCCCTTGCAATGTTATTGCTGGAAGAAGGAGGTGTGTTTGCCTGCCGTGATCTGATAGGCATCTGTCACTTGTATCCATTGTTTACTATCATGTAGCTAGGTAGATGTAAATCTATCTGTATGTATTTAAAAATGAGAACCGGGGAGAAATGGTGGAGCACATAAAGCTTGGGAAGTCAGTATTTATGGAGTTTACCGGGTCATGAATGCAGGACACCACAGGTGGGGAAAATTACATGAGGCATCGAAAGTAATAATAATACTAATAACGAAGTGATATAAATATTATAGAAAAATAAACTGGGTAAAATAAAGTGCAATTTTCGCTAAATAACGATCATCCTTCTAATTTGAATAGTGATTGTTGCTGGATGCATAAACAGGTGCCCTGGTGTGAGTGAGGAGAAAACTAAAAAACCGAGAAAATGAGAAATAAAAATGAAAACACAAACTGTGCTTCTTAATTCAATCTCTAAGTGTTGAATAGTGCTAGTTATGACAGGTATTTTGTGAATGGAAATATTTTGCTATGTTTAGATTCACTGTGTACAGTGACGTGAAAGGGGGAGAAAAACTATATTTGAATAGTATATTCCAATTCAATTTAATTACTGGGCATATGTGGGATGTGCTAATGTGCTGATCCCTATAGGTTGTGTCTGGGTGCTGATGTACTAAGGTGTGAAAGTGAACTTTGTGTTACACTTGCCCTAAAGTAAAAAGTAATGATAAATACAATAGAAGTAATCTTATAAGTGCTAGTGATCAACACTAAGGGGAAAGAAAAACCCCAAAAATAGAAAAAAGGAGGGGTATGTGATTTGATCAACAAAAAAAAGTTAGTTGAATTTGCTTTGTAGATTTATTAATCTACATCCACGTGCATAGGTTTTCTGCTACTATATATTGGTATATATATTTTTTTATATACTTTCCAATTCCCAAACTCAGATCAGGTTTTATAATTTTATAGAAAACAATAATAATTGTTTTGTTCATTTAGCCCCCTTGGATGTACACTGTCCAAGAGGTAGATCCACCTGCACTCAGCTCTTAGTAGTGCTTGTTCTGTATTCCCCCCTCTTATGCCTAGAGATATTTTTTCTACTCCTTGACATTTCAACTCTCTCGGATTAGCATAGTGACTAGTTAGAAAATGAGATGCCACTGAAGTTATAGTTTTTCCGTCATCCAAATCTTTCGGGGCATTTTTGATGTTTCTTACATGCTCCTGTAATCTGACTCTGAGTTGTCGGCTAGTCATCCCTACATAGAACTTACGGCAGCTGCAGGATAGTACATATATAATGTTTTCAGATGTGCAGCTGATGTAATTCTTCAGTTTGTGTGTACGACCAAACCGATCTTGAATCGTGTCTTTTTTATGGATATATTTACACGTTGAGCAGGTTCCGCAAGGGAAACATCCCGACTGTCTGGCAGTCCGTGTTCTCCCCACTTGATAGTGGCTGCGGGAAACCATGTCCTTGATATTCTGAGTTCTTCTGTATCCTATTTGTATCTTATCTCCAATGATGGGCTTAAGATCTTGATCCAAAGTGAGAATATGCCAGTGCTTGTTCAATATGTTGTTAATTAATTGTACTTGTGGATTGTAGGTCAGGATCAGTCTGGTTTGTTCATCTTTCCTTTTAGACTTTTTACAGAGCAATTCTGATCGATTGGTTTGGATTGCTCTATTCTTGGCTTTTTTAATGGTCCTTTTACTGTACCCTCTGTCTTGCAGTCGTTTTTCCAGTAGTTTGGCTTGTTCATTAAAGAGAGATGTATTGCTGCAGTTTCTTTTTATCCTTAGAAATTCACCAACTGGTAGTGATTTCGTTGTTCCGGGTGCATGAGAGCTGGTATTGTGTAGTATGCTGTTAGTGGCTGTTTCTTTCCGGTAAAGATTAGTCTGGATATGTCCTTCCTGATCTTTGAATATCTTAAGATCCAGGAAGTCAATCTCTGTTTGACTCATTGTGTATGTTAATTTTATATTCAGATCATTCTGATTTAAATCCTGAAGGAAAATTTCTAGTTCATCCTTGGTTCCTTCCCACATAAACAGAATGTCATCTATGTACCTTATCCAGAAAGGTATTTTGTCCATTTCGATGGAATGGGTATCATTGAATACTACATGCTTTTCCCAAAACCCCAGGAACAGGTTGGCATAGGTAGGGGCACAAGCCGTGCCCATCGCAGTCCCTTGAACTTGGAGGTAAAACTGGTTTGCAAACGTAAAGAAATTATATTTGAGGACAAATTCTAGTAACTTTAAAATGAACAGATCATGATCGTCATCTTCACAGGACCCTTGATTGAGGAAAAATTGGACTGCCCTAAGTCCCTTATCATGTTCTATGGAGGTGTATAGGGACTCCACATCCGCTGTAACAAGCCAAGTCTCTTTCCTGATGTTGATATTGTCCAATCTCTGTAACACCTCCATGGTATCTTGGACATAGGAGGGGAGAGCCTCCAAAAATTCTCTCAGCCTGTGATCCACATACTGGCTGGCCTTTTCCGATAGGCATTCGTTGCCGGAGACAATGGGCCTACCTGGCGGATTGGTAAGGTTTTTGTGTACCTTAGGTATAAGGTAGAAAGTCGCAATCCTAGGATGTTTCACTGTCAGGAACTTTATTTCATCTGTATTTATAATTCCTTTGCTACTGGCTTCTTTAATGATCTTATTGTAGATCTCACTGTATTTCTCACTTGGATTGTTAAATAGCTTTTCATAGCATTGCCGGTTTTTTAGCTGTTTTTCAACCTGCTTTAAGTACATAGGTACAGGCCAGAGGACAATATTTCCGCCCTTGTCTGCTTCTCTGATTATTGTGTCATTCCATGTCTGAATTTCCTTAAGAGCCGTTTTCTCAGTTTTTGTCAGATTCTGTTGTTGATAATCAATTTTTAACTGCGAAATTTCTTCGCAAACCACCTGATTAAATATTTCTAACTGAGTCGATAGATTATATTTTGGTACAAAGGTGGATTTAGCTTTCAATTTATGTCTCCAAGATTTGGATTCAGGTTCACTGTCTTGTAATAAACTCTCCAGATCTTGTAAACTTCTCCTATCATTTTCTGATAAGGTGGGATCAGACTTTTTTGCAAAGAATTTTTTTAGATTTAATTTTCGTACAAACAACTGTATGTCTTTGATCACTTCAAATTTATTCAATTGTCCCGTGGGACAGAAAGATAGACCTTTAGACAATACTGCGACATGATCAGAGGATAGTTGATGTTCTGACAAGTTAATTATTTTTAATGATTTATTCTCATCTGTGAGAAAGGGCTTTCTCACAGATGAGATTGGACCTGGTATGCATTTAACAGGTGAACAGTTAACCCTTTACTATCCCTGACGAAGTGCTGTACCAGCACGAAACATGTTGGTCTGTTAGATATAGAGTATTTGGGCTGACAAGCTTACTGGCTGTGATATTGTAAGTCTTTTCTGTGAATCTTCACAGTATACTTTCTACGGATACTAATAAAGGAAAAATTTTTAAACTTTCTATCTCGATCCATTTACTGCTGGGACTTTTTCACCTGTGTGGAAGTACTTTGCTTGAGAAGATGTCTCAAGGTGTAGTACTTTTGGAAGATATATGATCAGCAGTACATGAGTATTTTCTCAAACTCAAGGCCTTACATCCTGAAATAGGACAGATTTACTACATAAGAGTATGGACGCTCCAACTTCTTTTATCTTAATTGGAGTAGGGTGAAGCCCTAATCCTCTTAAATCAGACGAGAAGTGAAATATCCTTTATGCAGCATTGCTAATTCAGTTGTTATGTTTAACCTGTTTTATAATTTATAATACTGTTGTTTTCAATTGGGTATTTCTCTTTTTTTTTTTTCACTTTGACTTCAACTTGTCATGTATTTACTTTTGTGGCATCCATTATCCTACAGTTACTTTAGTAGTTGATGAAAGCATAGATATTGAGCAGTTTCTCATATTGTTTTTCAACCAATCTCCCTCTTTTGGGGCCCATAGTATGTTTGTACTCCCTAAATTATTTACCCCAGTAATAATTTAATGTAATTTGCAAATGTCCTTAGTCAACCTCTTCTCTTCTAAGCCAGAAACATGGTGCACCATACTAGTTTTTGAGCACTTTCCTTTAATGTAACAGATACCTGATCTGCTATAATTTGGGTATGCACCCATATACTTTTGTGTGAGTGTCCATTTGTGTACAAGCCCATAATGTTATCAAATGTAGATGATATAGCCCTATTTTTGGTAGAATAGGATATCTAAGTACCTGTATTGATCCTCTTACATCAGGCACAATTTTACCATCTTTAGCCTCATAAGAACACTTAAGTTGCCAAAGTTACTCAAAGGTGTATGGTAGCAGTAATTCTCTCACCCTTCTGTCTCCCATATATACCACTAACACTTGTCCATCACTATACATTTCCTCCAAGTTGTTTGAGTAGGCAATTTTTGCATGACTGACCCTATCACTACTATAAAGAAGAATATGCACAGATACTGATCTTAAAATCCAGTATAAAACATTTAAAAAACTTAGAATCTCACAGTTTAGCACTGTTGATGAGGTTAGTCTGGGACACCCCTTTAAAGGAGCTGGGAAAGCAGTAAGAACACTCCCCCCTCTCTCCCTCCTCCTCAGGCATATGAAAAGACAGATTATACAAACAGGAGTCTGTAGACGTCAGTATACATCTAAAACTTTGGGGCTTGGTTATGAGTCTGAAAACTATACATTTTTACAAAAACACTTTCAGATGGACTATATAAATGGCTATATAAATGAATCATCTACAAAACATTCATGTAAAGAAAATCTAGTATACAATGTCTCTTTAAGAGAAAATAAATTAAACACATTAGGCAGCAGTATTAAATAAATTAGCTGTCATTTTTTACATTTGATTTGACTTAAAGGGAGAGTATAGTCAAAATTAAACTTTCATGATTCAGATAGAGCATGCGATTTTAAACAATGTTCCAATTTCCTTCTGCTATCAGAATTGCTTTGTTCCTTTGGAATCTTTTATTTAATAGTAAAACTAGGTAGGCTCATGAGCTCAGGAGTGTGCACGTGTCTTTAGTACTCTATCGCCTAGATTTAGAGTTTTGCGGCCAAAGGGGTGCGTTAGCTACGCATACTTTTTTCTGGCCGCACCTTTTAAATACCGCTGGTATTTAGAGTTCACAGAATGGCTGCGTTAGGCTCCAAAAAAGGAGCGTATAGCATATTTACCGCAACTTCAACTCTCGATACCAGCGGTGCTTACGGACGCGGCCAGCTTCAAAAACGTGCTCGTGCACGATTCCCCCATAGAAAACAATGGGGCTGTTTGAGCTGAAAAAAAACCTAACACCTGCAAAAAAGCCGCGTTCAGCTCCTAACGCAGCCCCATTGTTTCGTATGGGGAAACACTTCCTACGTCTGCACCTAACACCCTAACATGTACCCCGAGTCTAAACACCCCTAACCTTACACTTATTAACCCCTAATCTGCCGCCCCCGCTATCCCTGACCCCTGCATATTATTTTTAACCCCTAATCTGCCGCTCTGTACACCCCCGCCACCTGCATTATCCCTATGTACCCCTAATCTGCTGCCCTAACATCGCTGACCCCTATATTATATTTATTAACCCCTAATCTGCCGCCCCCAACGTCGCCTCCACCTAACTACACTTATTAACCCCTAATCTGCCGACCGGACCTGAGCGCTACTATAATAAATGTATTAACCCCTAATCCGCCTCACTCCCGCCTCAATAACCCTATAATAAATAGTATTAACCCCTAATCTGCCCTCCCTAACATTGCCGACACCTAACTTCAAGTATTAACCCCTAATCTGCTGACAGGAGCTCACCGCTACTCTAATAAATTTATTAACCCCTAAAGTTAAGTTTAACTTTAACCCTAACACCCCCCTAAATTAAATATAATTTAAATCTAACAAAATAAATTAACTCTTATTAAATAAATTATTCCTATTTAAAGCTAAATACTTACCTGTAAAATAAACCCTAATATAGCTACAATATAAATTATAATTATATTGTAGCTATTTTAGGATTAATATTTATTTTACAGGCAACTTTGTATTTATTTTAACCAGGTACAATAGCTATTAAATAGTTAAGAACTATTTAATAGTTACCTAGTTAAAATAATTACAAAATTACCTGTAAAATAAATCCTTACCTAAGTTACAATTAAACCTAACACTACACTATCAATAAATTAATTAAATACAATACCTACAATTATCTACAATTAAACCTAACACTACACTATCAATAAATAAATTAAATACAATTCCTACAAATAAATACAATTAAATAAACTAACTAAAGTACAAAAAATAAAAAAGAACTAAGTTACAAAAAATAAAAAAATATTTACAAACATTAGAAAAATATTACAACAATTTTAAACTAATTACACCTACTCTAAGCCCCCTAATAAAATAACAAAGACCCCCAAAATAAAAAAATGCCCTACCCTATTTAAATTACAAAAGTTCAAACGTCTTTTACCTTACCAGCCCTAAAAAAGGGCCCTTTGCGGGGCATGCCCCAAAGAATTCAGCTCTTTTGCCTTTTAAACAAAACCATACAATACCCCCCCTAACATTACAACCCACCACCCACATACCCCTAATCTAACCCAAACCCCCCATTAAATAAACCTAACACTAAGCCACTGAAGATCTTCCTACCTTGTCTTCACCTCACCGGGTTCACCGATCGGTCCGGAAGAGGGTCCGAAGTCTTGATCCAAGCCCAAGCGGGGGGCTGAAGAGTGATGTCCATCCTTGGGCTGAAGTCTGGATCCAAGCGGCAAATGAAGAAGTCCATCTTCGGGAAGAAATCTTCATCCTATCCGGGCAGAAGAGGACATCTGGACCGGCAAACATCTTCATCCAAGCCGCATCTTCTATGTTGTTCCATCAGATGACGAGCAGCTGATCTTGAAGACCTCCGGCGCAGATCCATCCTCTTCGTTCGACGTCCAACTGAAGAATGAAGGTTCCTTTAAGGGACGTCATCCAAGATGGCGTCCCTCAAATTCCTATTGGCTGATAGGATTCTATCAGCCAATCGGAATTAAGGTAGGAAAATTCTGATTGGCTGATGGAATCAGCCAATCTGATTCAAGTTCAATCCGATTGGCTTATCCAATCAGCCAATCAGATTGAGCTCACATTCTATTGGCTGTTCCGATCAGCCAATAGAATACAAGCTCAATCTGATTGGCTGATCGGATCAGCCAATCGGATTGAACTTCATTCTGATTGGCTGATTCCATCGTCTGGACCGATCGGTGAACCCGGTGAGGTGAAGACAAGGTAGGAAGATCTTCAGGGGCTTAGTGTTAGGTTTATTTAAGGGGGGTTTGGGTTAGATTAGGGGTATGTGGGTGGTGGGTTGTAATGTTTGGGGGGGTATTGTATGGTTTTTTTTTTACAGGCAAAAGAGCTGAATTCTTTGGGGTATGCCCCGCAAAGGGCCCTTTTCAGGGCTGGTAAGGTAAAAGAGCTTTGAACTTTTGTAATTTAGAATAGGGTAGGGCATTTTTTTATTTTGGGGGTCTTTGTTATTTTATTAGGGGGCTTAGAGTAGGTGTAATTAGTTTAAAATTGATGTAATATTTTTCAAATGTTTGTAAATATTTTTTTATTTTTTGTAACTTAGTTCTTTTTTATTTTTTGTACTTTAGTTAGTTTATTTCATTGTATTTATTTGTAGATATTGTATTTAATTAATTTATTGATAGTGTAGTGTTAGGTTTAATTGTAGATAATTGTAGGTATTTTATGTAATTAATTTATTGATAGTGTAGTGTTAGGTTTAATTGTAACTTAGGTTAGGATTTATTTTACAGGTAATTTTGTAATTATTGTAACTATTTTAGCTATTAAATAGTTCTTAACTATTTAATAGCTATTGTACCTGGTTAAAATAATTACAAAGTTGCCTGTAAAATAAATATAAATCCTAAAATAGCTATAATATAATTATAATTAATATTGTAGCTATATTAGGGTTTATTTTACACGTAAGTATTTAGCTTTAAATAGGAATAATTTATTTAATAAGAGTTAATTTATTTCGTTAGATTTAAATAATATTTAACTTAGGGGGGTGTTAGTGTTAGGGTTAGACTTAGCTTTAGGGGTTAATCCATTTATTACAGTAGCGGCGAGATTCGGTCGGCAGATTAGGGGTTAATAATTGAAGTTAGGTGTCGGCGATGTTAGGCAGGGCAGATTAGGGGTTAATACTATTTATTATAGGGTTATTGAGGCGGGAGTGAGGTGGATTAGAGGTTAATAACTTTATTATAGTAGCGGTGAGGTCCGCTCAGCAGATTAGGGGTTAATAAGTGTAGGCAGGTGGAGGCGACGTTGAGGGGGGCAGATTAGGGGTTAATAAATATAATATAGGGGTCGGTGGTGTTAGGGGAAGCAGATTAGGGGTACATAAGGATAACGTAGGTGGCGGCGCTTTGCGGTCGGCAGATTAGGGGTTAATTATTGTAGGTAGCTGGCGGCGACGTTGTGGGGGGCAGGTTAGGGGTTAATAAATATAATATAGGAGTCGGCGGTGTTAGGGGCAGCAGATTAGGGGTACATAAGGATAACGTAGGTGGCGGTCGGCAGATTAGGGGTTAAAAAATGTAATCGAGTGGCGGCGATGTGGGGGGACCTCAGTTTAGGGGTACATAGGTAGTTTATGGGTGTTAGTGTACTTTAGAGCACAGTAGTTAAGAGCTTTATGAACCGGCGTTAGCCCAGAAAGCTCTTAACTACTGACTTTGTTCTGCGGCTGGAGTTTTGTCGTTAGATTTCTAACGCTCACTTCAGCCACGACTCTAAATACCGGCGTTAGAAAGATCCCATTGAAAAGATAGGATACGCAAATGACGTAAGGGGATCTGCGGTATGGAAAAGTTGCGGCTGGAAAGTGAGCGTTAGACTGACAATACCGGCGGTAGCCCAAAACCAGCGTTAGGAGCCTCTAATGCTGGTTTTCACGGCTACCGCCCAACTCTAAATCTAGGCCTATGACAGCAGTGTTTTGCAACATTATTTGTAGCTTTGTTATTCAATGTTACAAAACACTGCTGTCATAGAGTACTAAAGACACGTGCACACTCCTGAGCTCTTATGAGCCTACCTAGTTTTACTCTTCAATAAAGAAACCAAAAGAATGAAACAAATTTGATAACAGAAGTAAATTGGAAAGTTGTTTAAAATTGCATGCTCTATCTGAATAATAAAAGTTTAATTTTGACTTTAAAAATAAACTTTGCATTTTTTTCCAATCACAATTACAAGAACAGGGACTCTCATGGTTTCATAACTGGTTTAACTATAGACGGCTGCACCACTACATAATGACCCATACACACAGCAATAACATGCTAAGACCCCTCACAAACATAGAGAAATTATTCGCAAATAACCACTCAAGGAGACACACGCTATCTAGAATTTACGCTATGCTCACAAAACCACCCCCGGGCAACCTACCTACCTCATTGGAATCGTGGGAAAGGGAACTGGGAGTCACAATTCTCCCACACACTGCAGCAGATATATTTAGAAATACCAAATCTACTTCCTCATCAGCATACTTAGTTGAGTTAAACTACAAGATATTACATAACTGGTACCTTACCCCAAAACGATTACAAAGACTATACCCTACAGTCTCCAATAGATGCTGGCGATGCGGACACGTTGGTAGTGGTATGGGGCACATGTGGTGGTGGTGCAACAAAATACAGCAATTATGGAGAGACAGTATAGCGGAAATGGAAAATGCCCTTGACTGCATCTTGCCCTTAGATCCACTAATCTTCCTGCTTAACAAATTTAGGAAACTGCCCTCCAAGGCACACCAAATACTGTTCAGAATTATGATAAATAGCGTAAAATCTATTATAGCCAAACAGTGGAAATCTCATACACTACCAGACTTACAAATGTGGAAAAAAAGGGTATCAGAACTAACTGAGCTTGAGGAATACAGCTCTTACAAGAATAACACCAGAGAACCATATATAGAAGCCCAAACCATCTGGGAACAGTATACACGAAAAGAAATAGGAGACTAGAACTAGAGATGAGACCCAGAGCGGACATGCAGCAGAGGAGGTAGCCTACTAGGTATAATCTCATTATCAAAGAACAGAAATGTTAGAGTTTAACAAATTGAATATGGGCTTTGACTTGTTTCTTGTTTGTTTGTTCTTTTCTTTATTTGGTTATGACGTTATAGAACCTATTTATAAAATAAGCAACCCCAAACGGGGTTTGAAATTGCAAATCACGTTAACATATGTTTCAATTATGACTGTCAGTTATATTTACTTTGCTCATTCTAATGTAACGTGTAATTTCTATGACTTATTTTCAATCAAAAAGAAATTGGAATAAAAATAAAATTTGCATTTTTATCATTTATTTTCTTAAAGGGCCACTGTAAGTAAATCTTTTCTATGCCTGTTACTAACTAACTACCCCAAATATGCTTTTTTTATCAATAGCATTTCATTAACATATCCGATCAGCCAATAGAATGCGAGCTCAATCTGATTGGCTGATTCCATCAGCCAATCAGATTTTTCCTACCTTAATTCCGATTGGCTGATAGAATCCTATCAGACAATCGGAATTGAGGGGACGTCATCTTGGATGACGTCCCTTAAAGGAGCCTTCATTTGTCGTAGTCCGTCGGTGAAGAAGGAGGTTCCGCGTCGGCGGGAGGAAGATTCAAGACCCGGCTTGGAAGATGACATCGCCCGGATAGAAGACCTCTTCAGCGCCTCTTGGAAGATGACATCGCCCGGATCGAAGACTTCTTCAGCACCACCTGGATGATGACTTCATCGGATGGAAGATTTCTTCAGCGCCGCTTGGAGGATTAACTTCTTCCGCTCCGGATGTCCACTTCGGTTCCATCGCTGCTCGGCTGAGTGAAGACGACTCAAGGTAGGATGATCTTCAGGGGATTAGTGTTAGGTTTTTGTAAGGGGGGTTTGGGTTAGATTAGGGGTATGTGGGTGGTGGGTTTTAATGTTGGGGGGGTTGTATTTTTCTTTTACAGGCAAAAGAGCTGAACTTTTTGGGGCATGCCCCCACAAATGGCCCTTTTAAGGGCTGGTAAGGTAAAAGAGCTTTGAACTTTATTTAATTTAGAATAGGGTAGGGCATTTTTTTATTTTGGGGGGCTTTGTTATTTTATTAGGGGGCTTAGATTAGGTGTAAGTAGCTTAAAATTGTTGTAATATTTTTAAAATGTTTGTAACTTATTTTTTTATTTTTTGTAACTTAGCTTTTTTTATTTTTTGTACTTTAGTTAGTTTATGTAATTGTATTTAATTGTAGTTATTTGTAGGTAGTTTATTTAATTAATTTAATGATAGTGTAGTATTAGGTTTAATTGTAACTTAGGTTAGGATTTATTTTACAGGTAATTTTGTATTTCTTTTAGCTAGGTAGTTTTTAATAGTTAATAACTATTTAATAACTATTCTAACTAGCTAAAATAAATACAAAGTTACCTGTAAAATAAATATAAATCCTAAGATAGCTACAATATAATTATTATTTATATTGTAGCTATATTAGGGTTTATTTTACAGGTAAGTATTTAGTTTTAAATAGGAATAATTTATTAAAGTATAGTGTAGTGTTAGGTGTAATTATAACTTAGGTTAGGATTTATTTTACAGGTAAATTTCAGTTTATTTTAGCTAGGTAAGCTATTAAATAGTTAATAACTATTTAATAGCTATTGTACCTAGTTAAAATAAATTGAAAGTTGCCTGTAAAATAAAAATAAATCCTAAAATAGCTAGAATATAATTATTATTTATATTGTAGCTATATTAGGGTTTATTTTAAAGGTAAGTATTTCGTTTTAAATAGGATTAATTTAGTTAATAATAGAAATATTATTTAGATTTATTTAATTAATATTTAAGTTAGGGGGGCGTTAGGGTTAGGGTTAGGGTTAGACTTAGGTTTAGGGGTTAATAATTTTATTACAGTGGCGGCGGCGTAGTGGGGGGCAGGATACGGGTTAATAAATTTATTATAGGTGGCGACGGTGTAGGGGGGGCAGATTAGGGGTTAATAAATTTATTATAGGTGGCGACGGTGTAGGGGGGCAGGATAGGGGTTAATACATTTAATATAGGTTGCGGCGGGTTCAGGGAGCGGCGGTTTAGGGGTTAATACATTTATTATAGTTGCGGTGGGCTCCGGGAGCGGCGGTTTAGGGGTTAATATGTATAGAGTAGCTTGCGGTGGGCTCCGGGAGCGGCGGTTTAGGGGGTAATAACTTTATTTGGTTGTGGCGGTGTAGGGGGGGCAGATTAGTGGTGTTTAGACTCGGGGTACATGTTAGGGTGTTAGGTGCAGACAGCTCCCATAGAAATCAATGGGATGTCTGTCAGCAGCGTACTTGTACTTTCGCTATGGTCAGACTCCCATTGATTCCTATGGGATCCGCCGCCTCCAGGGGTGGCGGTTTGAAAACCAGGTACACTGGGCCGTAAAAGTGCCGAGCGTACCTGCTAGTCATTTGATAACTAGCAAAAGTAGTGAGATTGTGCCGCACTTGTGTGCGGAACATCTGGAGTGACGTAAGAATCGATCTGTGTCGGACTGAGTCCGGCAGATCGAAGTTTACATCACAAAATTCTACTTTTGCCGGTCTTGAGCCTTTGATAACTAAGGCGAATCAGCCTCGCCACAAATACGCTGCAGAATTCCAGCGTATTTGAGGTTGACGGCTTGATAACTACCCCCCATAAATTGTAAAAAGAAGAGATAGCTCCAACTTTAGTAAATATACTCTACAGCAGTGTTTCTCAACCGTGGTAGTACCCCCAACATGCCAGGTTTTCATTATAGCTGAACCAGTTCACAGGTGAAGTAATCAGCTGATCAGTAACCATGGTTACTAACCTGCTCTCACCCATCAGCTGATTACTTCACCTGTGCACTGGTTCAGCTATAATGAAAACCTGGCTGGTTGGGGGTACTTGAGGACTGAGGTTGAGAAACAATGCTCTACAGAATTGCATACTTATTTATTAAATATTTATCATGGGAGAGCCCTTTATACACTAGATGTATCTGGAAATTATAATCTATTTGTATCCATGCTACTATTTGCACTAAATCAATTTTGCTATTCTAAAATCTGATATGGAGAATGGTTCTTCTTGCGAGACCTGGATATTCACTGCAGAAAAAAAAAAAAGATTGAGTTCATAAGAAATTCATCCATTCTATATCACAATAAATTGAAATTCTTTACGAGATCCCATAATATTAAAAATCTAAAAGATTAAACATATGCAGGGAACATTAAAATCTGCATTAAACAGCTGTAGCCTTGTTATTTAGTGATATGCACCAAACTAATGCAAAACCTTATGTAAAGTGTCACATAAAAATGAGTCAAGGAAATTTGTATGCGTGCATTTGTAAATATATTAATAATGAGTTTCTTTACATCACATCAAGGTTTGCTGCTTATTTTCTAGTGAATATGCATTATGCTGTAAATATGATACCGCATAAAAGATTATGAAAATGCATAAAAGATTATGGAAAAAATGTTGTAGAGTTGAGGAGGAAAAAAAAAGATTTTATCAAGAAGAGGTCAATATTTGATCTGATTTGAGGCTAAAAACATTTAACTGTTGCATTTAATTGAAAGAGTAGTATATACAGTGCATGTACTAGCTACAGTATTTAGGATATCTGATGCCTTTAATAAGCATAACACTTCCTATAGATTTAATTAAAAGGAGTATAAAAGTCAAATTTGAAATATGCAGCAGTGCATCTCTGATTTGACTAGAAGCATTTTTTTATTGAATAACTAGAAGCAAATTTGTAGTACACTTTATTCAACAAAAATGCTTCTAAAAATGTTATCTTGCATTATGTGGTAACTTCCTTGTGCATATGGTTCCCCTAGCATACACGGGTAAGTTAATTGCATGGGCATCTAATAATTGCACATGTTTAAAGCATTGATGATATCACATGTGACGTCACCATCCCCAGTAAGCATGTCAGAGGTAAATGCATGTGGCTTTTCTGTGTATGCATACTTATGCTATTGCATAGCAAAGGTGATTATCTACGGAAAGAGGCACAGGAACAAGAAAGGAAAATTTACTCTTTAATTTACTAGATAATTAGTTACCTATTTTGTGGAGTAGTTTGAAAGACAGAAGTTTGAACTGTGAGGACCACATAAAAAAACAAGTGAGAAAAAGTGTAAAATATGGATGTAGATTAAATATTCTAATACCAAGGAGGCAGAAAGTAGCAAGTAGTAGGGGGGAGAGTACAGATACAAGGGCCCATTTATTAAAGTCCAGCTATAACCACAAGAGCAAAGTTTGTCAATCATCCTGGTATGATCCCTTGTGGTGGCAGAGAGGTTAAGTCTTAAGACCACTTCTACTTAACTATCCTTAATGAGACTGCACCTCTGGGGCTCAAAAGCTGCCTTTGCAGCTTCATAAATTGATCCCAAAATATAGGGTGGGAGTGATAAGCCAGTTCATGAAGGGATCAGGAAATGTGCAGCTGGTGTGAGATGAACTGGAAAGATAAATTAGGGTTGGGATCAGAGCAGCAGATAGATTAAATTGGGAAAGGGGTCAAGGAGACAAGTTATAAGATAAGAGAAGGATAACAATTTTGAAACCTCAACCTTTATATCATAAGACAAGCTGCAGAGAATTGCAGTAGTAGGGGTTGAGATAGGTGGAGATGTGAGTGTTTAGATAGGTGGAGATGTGAGTGATTGGTTGTGGCATGCAAAAATTTTGTTTCTAATGTTGCCCAATTTAGATTGCCTGCAAGTATTTAAACAGAGAGACCAGAAGGGTTGGAGTTACAGAAAGACACAGGATTGAAAGTTGAAAATAGGCCCTTGGGGTTTAAATAAATAGTGACACCCAAACTCTTTAAAACAGAATGCTAGTGTATAGTAAAATAAGATGACAAAAGATATGAGTTTAAAAGGACATTAAAGTAAAAAAATAATTTTCCATAAAACATTCCTTTGTCAGTATATAGAAAAAATATTATGTAATGTCATTATTGGGTTTGCATGCTTTATTTTTAATTTAACTCAAAAAATATTGCAGCTTTTACACTGAACTGAGATTTTGTGATATTCAACAAAATGATTGCTTGACCAACGCAAACGCTTTTTTATATGTATCTGTAATCTCCACATTTTCATATGTACATCTTTAAGTATTATTTTAGTTTTTGCGCTCCCTCAGTGTTCTGTTTTATTATGCTATTCATTTTTATGTTCATTTTCTATCCCACCCCTGAGCTTTTTGAGGTCACATCCTGCCACAATTTTAGTTTTACTCTGTGTGTAAAGCTAGCTAGAACTTTCTGTTAATATCTTGGTACAGACAAATAATTTTTACCTGGAATTACCACATATGGAACTTCAGAATGCTGTCTTCTCTACAGTGGTACTTGTCTGAGTTAAGATATTGCTGTAACTGTAAGTAGGAATGTGCTTCTATACCCCACATCAGAAGGCAGTCATCTTACAAACAGTAGATGATGTCAGAATCGTATACATAACTAGTCACTGAAGACTAATTAAACCATTCTCAAGAATCTTTTTAAAGATTATGGAACAAAGGATAGGGAATAAAATACAATGCCAATATGGTTATAAAAAGAATACAGTTTTAAAAGGAAATTTTACCCAAATGCTGAATTACTTGAAACTAATGCAACATATCTTTAAAAAAAGAGAAAAAGAAAAAAAAAGCTGACTAGAAAATACCCAATGAACATCTTCATGTAAAAAAGCTAAATCTTTTACTTCAAAATCCTATTGTAAAGGGTCTTGATGCATCCAATCGGAAAGCTTATCCCAGGATTTGCAAGGGAACATGCATCTGATATGTGCAGTCACAGTCATTTTAGTTCTCTCCTCATTTTAAGGAAGTTTACTATGAGATATGACATTTCCTTACACAAGACACAACAAAGATTTTAATTTACTCTCTCATCCTTTCCCGCCTCGACTACTGCAACTCCATCCTCTCTGGTCTCCCTAGCTGTCGCCTAGCTCCTTTACAATCCATAATAAATGCCTCTGCCAGGCTCATCTTCCTTGCACAACACTCTTCATCTGCCGCACCTCTCTGCCAATCCCTTCACTGGCTTCCTCTTGCCTCCAGGATTAAACACAAATTCTCACTCTGACACACAAAGCCCTCAATTGCACTGCTCCCCCTTACATCTCAAACCTTGTCTCCAGATACTCTCCCTCCCGTCCCCTTCGCTCTGCTCATGATCTCGTACTCTCCTCCTCTCTTGTTACCTCCTCACATTCCCGTCTACAAGATTTCTCAAGACTGGCTCCCATCTTATGGAACTTTCTGCCTCACTCCACGAGAATCTCCCCTAGTTTTAAAAGCTTCAAGTGGTCCCTGAAGACTCTACTATTCAGGGACGCTTACAACCTACACTAACCTTCCTATCTCCACTGCTATCCCCTAAAACCCCATAGCATGTAAGCCTATGAGCCAAGCTGTTTGTAGTTCACCGACACCTTCATAAGAGCCGACTACAACAGTGCAACTCTTGGCAGAACCATCTCTCTCCCATTTGATCCCTGTAATCATTTTTTATATACCACCCATGTTCATAGCTCTGCTGAACCTGTTGGCGCTCTACAAATACCTGATAATATTAATAATAATAATAATAATAATAATAAAATATTGTAAAATTATAGTAAAATCCCACAAGATCACAGTAAAGCAAAGTGTGAACTTACCACTGACTATGCAGATTGGCTGTTTTTTCACTATGCAGATAGTAGTATAAAGATTAACTGAATGATAACTTCTCACAGAGCATTTACTCAGTGCTGAAGACATTTTGAGGTAAAAATAGACGTTCATGCAATCATTTTAGTCAGCTTTTTACAGATGGTTCACTTTCAAGTGATTTAGCATATGGGTAACGTCCTTTTAAATACTTGTAAAACATGTATTTTGTATTAAAATATTTTGCAGTGCATGACTTAGATGCTGATTTATATTCTGTATATAAGAAACATTGTTTTAATGTCCCTTTAATGTTCAGAAAAGAAAAATGCATTGGTCCAAATCCTAATAATCACAGGTTCAGAATCTTCTGCTTGGATCCTTGTCTTCTAAATAAATGTGAAAAATAGACACAATTTTATAGTACAGATTTGCTATTATTGGTTTCTGGCATGTAATAAGGATAAAATAACCTTATCTGGGAAGCTTCTACATTTCGAAATTAATATTTCAGTAATCCAGGCATCAAAGCCAGTATTTTAAGTTAATGGCAATAATGTACAGTATCTCCTCTACTGATGGAGATTGCCCAGTATTACACTAATATATTTGTAAGGTGCAAAGGCTTGTGTTTGTGTGTGTGCATCCCAATATGCATGTCTGTGTGTGTGGGTAGGTGTGCATGTGTATATGTATGTATGTGTGTGTATATATATATATATATATATACTGTATATGTACATACATGTGTGTATGTGTTCATGTATGCATTTGTATGCATTTGTATGCATTTGTGTGTGTGTATATGTATTGATTTCCTACACCGGGAGTACGTCGCTGACAGTGCGTTCCGCACTAAGACTATGAATCTGTCTTGAAGAAGGCCTCAGGATAGGCCGAAACATCGACACTGTATTAATGTAATCAGCAATATAAATAAATGTTACTTACTAAATCAAGTCCAGTGAGTGCCCTCCATCTCCACCATTGCTCTATACTTTCTACTTGAGGATAGCACCCAGGCATTGGCAACATTGATGCGGAAGGAGTGCTGGGCCACCTGCTACAATATATATATATATATATATATACCTGTATATATATATATATATATATTAGGCGGTAAGCCTGTCCAGAGGGCAGTCTATTTAAAAAAAAAACTACAACTGCCCAAATCTAAAATTACAAAAAATAAAAAATTTAAAATTACAGAAAAAAATAAACAAAGATATCCAACATAAAAAAATTTAACCTAAACTAATACCCCTATAAAAATCCCCCCAAAATAAAAACACCCCCTAATCTAATGCTAAACTACCAAAAGCCCTTCAAAGGAATGGTGAGTACCTATTTGGGGTTTAGTGTTAGAATTTTTTTTATTTTTAAGATTAGGGATTTAATGAGCTGGAAAAGAGCTGATTGCCCTTTTAAGAGCAGTAAAAGAACTGAATGCCCTTTTAAGGGCAATGCCCATAAAATGCCCCTTTAGGGGCAATGAGTATTTTAGTTTTTTTTATTGTTAGTTTTTTTTTGGGGGGGGGGGTTAGTGGGTGGTTTTTACTGTTAGGGGGGGTTTAGTAATTTTTAAATGTAAAAGAGCTGTTTAACTTAGGACAATGCCCTACAAAAGGCCCTTTTAAGGGCTATTGGTAGTTTAGTTTAGGGGTGTTTTTATTTTGGAGGGGCTTTTTTATTTTCATAGGGATTAGGTTTAATTTTTTTAATTTTTGATAATTTTGTTTATTTTTTTTCTGTAATTTTAGAGTTTTTTATTTTTTGTAATTTTAGATGATTTTTTTGTAGTTTAATGTTAGGTTTTATTTAAGTGTAACTTAGTATTGGGGTTAATTTAGGGGGTGTTAGGTTAGGGGGCTTAGTAATTAAATTAGTTATTTGTGTGCTGGGGGTTGGCGGTTTAGGAGTTAATAGGTTAATTAGGTTTATTGCGATGTGGGGGTTTGGCGGTTTAGGGGTTAATAGGGTAATTAGGTTTATTGCGATGTTGGGGGTTGGCGGTTTAGGGGTTAGTGGGTTAATTAGGTTTATTGTGATGTTGGGGTTTGTCGGTTTAGGGGTTAATAGGTTAATTAGATTTATTGCGATGTGAGGGGTTGGCAGATAAGGGGTTAATATTTTAATTATGATATTTAGGGATTAGGGGTTAATTACTTTACTATTTTGCTTTGTTGGGGTTTGCGGTTTAGGTTTTTGTTAATACTTTGTGGAGGAGGTTAGTTTTTTTTGTTATACTTCGTGAGGGCGGGTAGTTTTTTTTGTTATACTTAATGCAGGCGGTTAAGTGTTTTTTATCTATTTCTTGCGGGCGGTTACGTGTTTTTTCGATATTTCGTGCGGGCGGTTGCATGTTTTTTTTTATAGCTTCGGGTTTGCCTATGCTACATCTAGGTCGATTCTTTTGGCTGCGCGCACAGCCAACATTCTTTTGGCTGCTTTGCGTAGCCAACATTCATTTGAGGATGCGTGCACAACTGGCGATGGACCAGTTACAAAAGTGTTAATAGTATAGATATACGAGTAAATAGAACATATTCCGTTATGTTAAGAACATTGGAATATGAAATATTCATATTTTCATTTTGGGTTAGAGCAAATGAGGATATGTTATGGTGTTATGGTGTTTGCGCGATAGTCAAGTTACCATTTTGTTTCTCCATTGACTTTTATGGGGGGGAAACGCAATATACCACTCCACTTGTAATCTACCCCTCAGTATTTTCAAAATACGGTTGAGAAACGGGAATTTTTTGTCTAAATGCTACTGCAAATTCCCTTGCAAATTTCATTTAAAGGCGCCATTAAAATTCCTGCTGTTAATGTATTTTCTGTCCCTCAGCATGTCTTATCATTGTGTTTATTTGATACTAAGATGTTAGGATGCAATTTTCTTTTTTTCCGCAAAAGTCAGATCATTTTAATTTTTAAAAAGTTAATGAATTTGATATTTATCACTAGGGTATGCAATTAACTACATGAACAAGCAGATGGACTAGACAAGCAAACTTAATGAAGGAAAAAGTGAACTTTTCACAGAAAAATATCTTTTAAATAAAAATCATACATTACAGCTTTAACGTGTTCTTATAATGATGGTTCTATAACAGAATGTTCTGTAATCTACAGCTACATTTACTAAAAGAGGACTCTATTGCTTATTTCTGTCTTTAACCTTGTCTTGTTTCAATGACACAGCTTCACAAAAAGTAAAATAGATTTGAATATTAACTAGAAATGACTGCAGCATTCATTTTATGACAGCATTTCACATACTATGCTATCGATGTGTACAGATCTGATTCTTTATTACTGGAAATAATTCTCTGGGAAACAAAGGTACAAACATTAATTATTACTTTTCTTTATAGTATTGGGAAAAAAATGTTTCATATTTTATAATACGCTAATATTTTATGTTAATAGAAAAATCTAAGTAGATTGAATTTGGTAAATGGGCTTGGTGTTTTAAAAATAAATACATTTTTACCTGTTGTTTCTACTATGTTGGCATATAGAAGCCGATTTACCAAGGAGTCAATTGGCCCCACTGCATCTGTTTCCGCGCGAGCCTTCAGGCTCGCCGAAAACAGGAAATAAGAAGCAGCGGTCTTTATATCGCTGCTCCTTAACTTGTTCGCTACCTCTACAATCGGGTTGATAGACATCCCCTACAAGCATTTCACTAGAAATGCTTGTGCAATGATAAATACGCTGTCAGCATTTATAGATGTGCGGCGGACATGATCCACTACAGCGGATCATGTCCGCTGCACTTTGATAAATTGGCCCCATAGTATTGATCAGTGAATCTACTATTAAGATTAGAACTGTGAGCACCATTTAATTGTTCATATGTGTATGCATGTATATATTTATTAATGTATTTCATTATTTATTGTAGGACCGCATTGCAGGCGTTACAAAAGGGTAATACCAGATGTACTGTATTAGTAGCTGTCTTTTGTGGGATTTTCTTTGTACACTGCATAATCAGGTTTATATTACAACTAGTGCTTTTAAACTGCTTTAATGTGCGCAAAAAGTCATCCTCATCATACACATTGTAGCCTGTATTTTCTATGTATGTTTCTCTATTTTTAAATCTGCAAGTCCCCCTCTTCTGTTGCTGCGACCCTCTATACCCTTATAAATATGTGCACTTACTTGTAATGCTGTCATGTTTAAATATCAACACCTTTTAAAATTTAATTATTAAATTATTCACACAGATACCAAATATGACCTATGTACTATCCTTATTGTACCAAATGGTTTTGCAATCAGCGCTGGAATGTAAGATGTGCAGTAGTAATGCATTCAGAGAATGGAAGTATACAATCATGTCAACATTACAAACAGCACTAAATGTTGTGGTTCTGCACCTCAACATTTACCAGCTGTCCATCACCATATGAACATATACTGGTTGACATTCTAATAGAAACCATAATTATTTGGATAAAATCAGCAAGGTATTTAGAGTTAGTCATTATTTACGAAAACTGACTTTCCTATTTAGAAAAAAAAGGTTTTTAACCTCTTAAGGACATATGACGGAATTTTTCCGTCATAAAACAATTGAGCAAACTGAAAGCTGTGTCCTTAAAGGGTTAACTGATTTCTCTTAAACAGCCAATCCAGTTGTGGAACTCAGCAGCACATTCTCCCAAAGAATATATTCCCTGATATATAACAGCAAACATGCCTTAGTTGTAGCACAACTATTGAGGATATCAAAGATCAAACCCAAATAAAAAAAATAAAAAAAATTCTATCTCTAGATTGTCCTTTTTGTTTGAGCAAAGGTAAACTCTAAACTAGAATATAATCCAACAACTAAGGTAAGAAGAGGATATATACTATATGGTCAAAAGTATGTGGTCACCTATCACACCTATATTAGCTTGTTGGGAATCCCATTCCGAAACCATGGACATTAATATGAAATGGACTCCTTCTTTGCAGCTATAACAGCTGCAACTCTTTGTACCCATTCAGCCAAAAGACTATTTGTAAGGAAGGCACTGATGTGAAGGTCTGGCTAGCAAACATCATTCCAGATTAAATGGGATTGAAGTCAGGGCTATGTGGGTTGTGTTCCTCCACACCAAACTTGCTAAACCATGTTTTCATGTACCTTGATTTGTGCATAGGGGCACAGTTATACAGGAAAGGGCCTTCCACGAACTGTTGCCACAAAGTTGGAAGCACCCAAATAACTAAAATGTCTTTGTATTCTGTTACAATAAATAACGGCCCTTTAATGGAACTAAGGGGCGTAGCCCAAGCGCTGAGAAACAGTCCCAGACCATTATCTCTCCTCCACCAAACCTACAATAGACAGCCAGATTCTTCCATCAGACTGCCAGATAGTGAAGCATGATTTATCAAATCATAGAACACATTTCCATTGTTTCAGAGTCCAGTGACAGTGTCCTTTAAACCACTCCAGCCAACTATTGACATTGTGCAAAATGAGGTGAGGCTTGTGTACAGCTGCTTGAGCATGGAAAATCATTTTGTGAAGCTCTTAATACAAAGTTTTTGTTGATGTTTCATCTAGAGGTAGTTTAGAACATTGCAGTGAGTACATTTCTATTGTTCAAAGCAAAATAGAAAACCAAACTCATGTGAAACCATTTCAGACAAACACAAAGTGCAAGAATGATGAAAAAAAGTGTAAATAAAAATGTTGCTTTCAGAGTGGCATACTAAAAGAATAATTGATTTGATTCTACTTTCTGGACCTGGTCATTTCATTTCAATTAAAGAAAACAGGTAAAATGAGTATTAATCGATATATAACAAAATATTAAAATGAAAACTGCTATAATGTCTGCTTTACTTTGTTAGGTAATAATTATGTATTTCCTGGAGCTAGAAATATATTTACATTTCATAAAAGTTGGAAACACATACAAAAGAGAAAAACTCAGTTACGCAAAATTGAAGTTAGTAACTGCTGTTATCCAAGCAGTGTTGAGGATAAAGTGTCAGAGTTCATTATTCTTGTCTGGAGGGTGTTGGGCGTGACTTAGAACCTGAGTGCATAAAATAACAGTAATGAATGTCCCCACTGCTGCCCAAGCGTGCTACCTTATTACCGGAACTGCTGAGGGATCTGAGATGCATGGGTAAACTGTATACCTTCTCCAAGTGCTCGTCTGTCCGCCGGTTCAGCTCGCTTGGCGTCCTCGTAGGCAAATTCAATATGCAAGGCGTCTCTACTGCCCGCTTCTGACCGGGCACTGTCTCCTATAGGCTGATTAGTTCTGTCACTCACCCTGAACCACTCGGCTGCATGGATCCAACCACAAATTCCACCAATGACTGCAAAGATACTGCACACACCTTCCCACAGCTGTAACTCCAGGAAGACTGACCAAAATCGAAAAAGTAGAGAGTGAAAATCCTGGGAGTTATGATAAAAACGTCCATGAAGGGAAAATCTACATTTTACCCCATACAGGTACGGGGCAAAATAATAGAAACTTTGTATAATAGGGTTGAGCAAGATCTCATTGCTTTAAAAGGTACCAATAAATGGCCTAAGAGTAACCTGAGTTTCAGGGAGAGGACAGCAGTCAAGGAGTTAAAGGATAACAACTGCATTACAATATGCAAAGCCGGGGGCGTGTCCGGGCTATGGCCCAAGATGGTCGCTAAACTGAAGACTCTGCTCAGAAATTTACATTCTGCCATGTAATCTACATTTGTCTTCGCATCATCCACTGCTGTACTTTGTAATATCATACAGAGGAGATTATACTGAAGCGGATGATACCTATATTTCTACTGTATATATAGCAGATCGTTCAGGCCGGACCGCTTAGAATCCTGGCAGCTCGAATAGAGAGGATACTCAGCACCCCCCCTGGGTTACCAGGCATGAAGAGAATGCAAAGCAACTCTCTTAACCCCTACATTAATAAATCAGAGTAAGCCAACAATCACTTTGACCATGGGGGCAGAACTATACGCCACAATAAAAGCGCTATTTGCTGAGTCTGAGCGACTAATAAATTACAGATTTGATCGCCTTGTAGCAATAGTGGGAGTCCAGTGCACTGAAGGGGACTCTTCTGGGTCTGATACGGCGAAATAATTGAAAGGCACAGACCCGGCAGATGCTGGAGATGTTTCCTGGGAATGCGTCTCACCTGAAATGGAGCAGTTCAAAGATGGCGCCTCTGAGATAACTCTAGCAGACACATGTCGATCGCTGGTCATGCAGGATCGAGAATCACTGACATCGAAGAAACACACAGGCGTGGGCGGAGGGCCCGCCTTTGTCAGTGTATGGAATATTGCAGAAGCAGCGGATGCTTACCTGGGTAAAGATTGCCAGGCTGGTGTCGCCTGGGGGGTCGCAACAGGGAGAGTGGCCGGCTCCTGGATATGTGGCCCCGCTGGTGATCATGGGCTGCGGGCGGCCTGTAGTTGTACTGTGGTCTACAAAGACTCAGGTATGAACTTGGCTATAAAAATAACTGTCCGGGCATTAGAAGGCACTCGCTGCTGTGGTGTCCTCCTGAGAATTGGTGTCGGGTGAAATTTCCAGCATGGTAGGAACCTGGGACCTGCAGGCTCGATATAACATAATATGACAGAATAAAGTAACTAGCTTCTGCATGATATACCCCCTGGAATTTAGGAACTGGGCACTTTTAATGATAGCTGTAAAGTTTGATGATGAGGCCCACCATGCTATAACTTTTGCTATTGGACTCCTGCAGATTGTACCAGTCTTAATGTACTTATTCCTTGGATTGTTGTACTATGCTTAATCTACATGTCTATGAGAGCCATATTACACAAATGTATATATTGAAGTGTGAACATGTATATATAGTTCTTCCATAAAATACGAATGCATATCTAAGGTTCCCATAATGTTCAGGGCAATATCTGAAGATGGGTTATGAATGCAAATATGTAATCCTCCTATGCTATGAAGAAGGGGGGTAAGGTCCAAGAGAGGCCTCTATGAAGTTAGGGGGTTAACACAATGACTGGTTTAATTAATCCCTCACAGTGTATCCTGTATATGCTTTTGATGAGTCAGTTAAAACAATATTATCTGACAAACTGGTGTCAGGGGAAATCAGCAATTTAGAATTTGGTACACTTTATGGAGTACATTTAGAAACTGACAGCTTCATTTTTGGTATTCAGGATGGTGGTCCATATAGAAAAGTGTCTCCCCACAACAGTGATTAGAGCAATCTATACTTTCCCTGCTAGGGTTAAAATATCTGGGTTTTCCTGCTGCTGGGAAATGTGCTGATATAACATCCCCTTAGCAATTATGCAATTCATATGGTTTTAGTATATGGGGATTTCATTGTGGGGTTGCATACATAATAATGAGGTTTCACCATCCTTAGATGACCAGCAAGAGATGGCATAAACTGAGGAATCTTATTCATGACTGTTATATTCAGGATGGCATTTAGAAAATGTTAAAGTTATATTAGTTCTGTCTACTTTTTTCTTATCACAGTTGGTTTTTGATAATGCTTTATGAGGTATCTAACACGCCTAATTGTATGTAACATTGACCTTATGCTTATATGTCTTAGTTGTACTTAGTAGAGCATGTACTGTTAGGCAAACCTTAATTAATCTGAAGACCATGACATGGACACATAAAGACCTACTTTTTCCATTCCAGAGTTGAGACACGAAAGTTAGGTCTTGTAATTATTATTAATTAAGTTTCTTTTGATTTGTCCAAGTTGCAATGTTTATATCTAAAAAGAGGTGCTGCTCGTGGCTTAATACATTTCCCTCTAGTGAGGAATAACTATTGCTTATAGTTTCTAGGACATGTCTATATATTAAATGTACGAGTCTTGATGTATGCTTGTAGGCGTGTTGCCATGTCAACTGTTTGATTTCATCTCTGTATGTTCTTGCTACCTCAATAAAAATTATTTGGAAAAAAAAAATACGCAAAGCCGACAAAGGCAGCATGACTGTTGTCCTGGACCATGAAGCTTATGTCACGGAAGCCATCAGACAGAGAGATAAATACTCTATTCTAAGAGGGGACCCCACTTCCGTTTTCAGGAGGGAACTTGTGGACATTTTGGATGAGGGAGAGGAACATGGGTTTATTGATCCAGCAACCTTTGCATATTTGGTTCCATAGTTTCCAAAAATCCCCGCATTCCATCATTTCCCAAAGGTCCACAAGTCCCTCTCTGAGGTTAAGGGACGTCCCATTGTGAGTGGGGTGGACTCTTTGTTGTGCAATTTATCCGAGTGGATAGACAACATCCTACAGCCAATAGTGACCTCTCTGCCTTCTAAGCATGTGTTGCAGCTTATGGAGGAGGTAGTTTGGACACCTCATTCCAAATGGTTGACTGTGGATGCTGTCTCACTTTACTCGTGTATAAGAGATACATAGACGATCTGATCCTCATTTGGACAGGTACACAAACCCAAGTCAAAGAATTCTTCACATATCTTAATCAAAACGATTTGAATCTTAGATTCACTTTTGAATTTAATGATAAGACCGTTAATTAAGGAATTCAGTTCTTTTTGGGACCAGCTGCCATCCTATGCATGTCCCTGAAGCTATTGCTAAAGGGGAGATGATCCGACTCAAAAGAAATTGTTCGGATGTAAATGACTTTAGGACACTAGCTAGGGATCTTGAATCTAGATTGCAGCAGAGGAAATACCCCCAAAAATGCAATTTGCAGGGCTAAACAGTCTGTGACTACTAGGACTAGAGATAGTCTCCTGACTGATAAGGGAGGTACCGATACTAAACAATTCAATGGAGTTACTTTTGTCACCACTCATAGTGGTCAATACAATGATATTTGCTCAATTGTACGAAAACATTTCAAAATTTTACATGCAGATGACAAACTAGTTGACACAGTCAAGAGTGGAGTTAGGTGTTCATATAGAAAAGGTCCCACTTTAGGTTCCCTACTATCACCTACTTTGTTGCCTACAAATACTAAAGATTCTTGTGCCTGGATGAGACCCCAGGGCATGCACAAATGTGGTCACAACAAGTGCAAACCTTGTGACTATGTGAGGACAGGAAATACCATTTCAAGCTATGTCACAGGCAAAACTTACAATATAAAATCACTCCTGAACTGCACTTGTAAATATGTTATATACATATTAAACTGTTCCCAATGTCAAATTCAATACATAGGTCTCACTTCTAGGGATGTTAACACCAGAATTAGGGAACACCTGTCTTCTTTCACCCCAGCCAAATCAAGTACCCCGGTAGTACAGCACTTTGGAGGATATCATGGTGGCAATCTCTCCACTTTCTCATGGAGCGCCATAGAGAAAGTGCATAAACCTAAAAGAGGTGGTTCTATTGATCGTATATTGGAGTTGAGGGAGGCATTTTGGATCTTTACACTGGGCACACGGATTCCCAGTGGCCTCAACTCCAAATACGACATTATGAACTTTTGGTGATTCCGTTTCCTCCCCACTCACTCAATTCCCCTCCTTTTCTCTAGCAGGAGTGTTTTTTTGTTTTTTGTCTTTGTTCTTGATTTCATATAACTTATATTTTTACTTTTACATTTTCTATGTTTATGGCCCCCAGTATCAACACAGCACAGGGTATCTCAACCAGTTGTATTCAATCTTATAATATTGTTCTCTAGCATTTCTAGCTCTTTATATGTCCCATAGGACCTGTACCCTTAAGATTGATCTAACAAATATGTTCAAACATTATTCAGATTACCTACGTGGCTCCAATTGCCAGTATAAGGCATAGACTATATAACGTATTTTTCTTATATTTGTTGCCACAAATGGTACCCTTTTTCTCTCTTATTTCTGACACCCTCTCTCCCTCTAGTGATCATATATCAGGCGTATAAGAGGGGTCAAGCTTGCAACATTTTTCCATCCAGGGAGGTTGTGGGGTTAATGTTTTCAGCAATATGTAATTTGTTTAAGCATCAGGTGTGTTCTAACGTTTTTAACCTATCAGATCTTATGTATTTGTATTTAAAGGGGTGTGACACATAGCACTACAGGCTATGACTACGGCTACAAGCCGAAACGCGTAAGCCAACTAGTGCCACACCTGGTTGCTATTTCTTTTTGATATGTGTGCCTTTTCAATTTTAACTAATCTTCAATAAAAGACGTTTTTATTATAACTCCCAGGATTTTCGATCTCTACTTTTTCCAGAGAGCGCCATAAAACATGTTGAGATATGGGCATATTCTAAAAGGGCTAATATTTTAAAATAATTTTCAAAAATAAGAAAAATTACTTACATAGCTGTGCTTTCTGGGGTAGACCGATCCACCCCCCTTATCAGTGTTTAACATCAGAAACACAGGCATTGTATTTCAACTGAGTTCACAGCAGCTTATTTGCTTCTAGGCATGCTCCAGCAGAATATGAGTTTTAAAGTCTTGCATTCTACCATATAAATGGTGGATATATATGTAGCCATAAAAGGAATTGTGTGGGGGGAGTTAGAGCTGTACTTAAAAGAAAGGGTTAATGGTGAGGCATTGCAGTATAAATTTGCAGGTAAAGTAATTAAAGTACATATTATTATATTTTGTCTCTACCCCAACTTGTTTTATGTCCCTTTAACACAGGTTGTATTTCCCATATGAGTGTCCACATCAAATACTTGAGGGCCACAAACATGTCAGAATTTAAACATCTGTGTTTTGATCACAAATTAAGTGTGTATATTACTATTTCTCAAATAGAATGAGTGCAAAATTCTGGCTATAGCATTTAATAACTGGAGTTTTGAACTAATTTTAAGATTGTATGCAAATGTCCAAATCCTGTTTGAAAGGGAATATTACATATCTCAATGGGCTCCAGTTAGCAAACTGTAATAGCAGCTTCCGAGCCCCAGCATTCCAGGTTCATTTGAGTGAGCCTGAAACGCTAGTTAAGTAGCAGTGGTATTAAGACATCTCCATCGTTTTACTAGTTTATGTTTCTACTTCAATATAATTTATGTCACTGTTCCTCCATGAGCCAGTTATAGTTTGTGAATTGCAACTACATTTTTGTATAGCCTCCCTGTACATTTTTGTATAATGTTTTTGCATGACGTGTGCTACTGTCACTTGTTTAGCCATGCAAGCCTTTATTAGCACAAAATGATCCCGTCATAGAAATGTGTACTTAAAAATTCATATATAATTTAATTAACCTAGATATAGCAAACCCAGTCCTATAAAAACGTTTTTTTCTTTTCAAAATACATTCAAAAATATTTCAAAAACAATAGAGGATCTTATTTTGAAGAATAGATGAAAACTTTAAGACATAAAAGTGCTATCTGACAAGCAAAGCATTTAAAATATGATTAAAAACTTACAAACGTATTCCTCATTTCCATAGATGGTTTGACTACCTCCAAATGTCCCACTTCATAATGCATCACAAAGATAAACCAAACTTAGTCCGGACTTTAAAACCATTTGAACACCTATGTTGGGCCACCCAACCCATGAAAGGCACACTATCAGCAATATATAAAATCCTGATAGATACCCATTCTAGACAACTCCCATCATACACCAAAGCATGGGAAACAGAGCTAGGAGTTGAGGTGACAGGTGAAACATGGAACAAGATCTTCCAACAGATGAGTAAATCGCCATCCTCTATGAGTATAACAGAGACCAATATGAAATTATTAGGACGCTGGTACCTTTACCCTAGCAGACTTGCTAAAATTTATAAACACTCCGACCCACACTGCTGGAGAGCCTGTAAACAGATGGGCACATTATATCACATTTGGTGGGATTGTCCCACTCTACAACCATTTTGGAAGCAAATACACAAAGAGATCCAAGTTGTTCTCTCACATAATATACCTTACAACCCCATTACCTTACTATTTAATTTCCCCCCTAAGATTAAATGTAAATATAAACTAACACTCCTATACATCATGTTAAGTAGCGCGAAGCAGTTAATCCCGAGGCTCTGGAAACAACAAACAATTCCTACAATAGGAAGTTGGAGACAAAATGTTACTTCCCTTTTATCCTTAGAAAAATACCATTATCAAAAAACAGGCAGGATGGACTTCTATTGTGCTTTAATGATTTTCTGGGAAACACATATCTATACAATAAATAAGAGTCCCTAACATAGTCTAACAACCAAGTATAAATAGGACCTGATTGACCTCACGACCCCGAGACACACATAAATCAAGTGCGTCTACTCCTCTGCGCCTCAAAGAAATACACCAAAGTTATGTTATTATAACCTTTATTGTTTATATCCTTATTTTACATTTAAAGCTGTTATAGATTTTAAACAGGAAAAGAACATTTTACATGCATTATGGTCTGCATAATATTTGACAGAGAAATGGAAATACTTATTTTCTAAAGATCTTCACACTAACTAATTTGTTTGTATTTTCATAAAAATGTAAAATGAACAACCTGTATTGTTATATTGTTTTTGATTCAATAAAGCTTTTTGAAAACTAAAAAAAAAAAAAAAAAAAAAAAAAAAAAAATTAAAAACGTTTTTTGTACTATATAAGCCTTTGGAAATATAAAAGGCTTCTGTTAATGTTATCACTTCTAAAGGGAATTGCATTCATGTGTAAGTGAATACTATGAGCAGCAGTGACAGCGGGTATTAGCTTATATTTTGAATATTACTTTGAATATTACTTTATGCCCGTTAAATAATTAAAAATATTCCAACAGCATTGAATATGGTTGGTAGATTTGGTATTCTAAAACCCTTTTTCACATACAATGCCTAAGGACTAGGTTATGAGTAGAGCGCATATTTGCGTTTCCGCAAACCAGTAATCTGCGCTCTATTTTATTATTTATGTGCATGCAACTGAGAGCGAAATTATGGTTGAGAAGTGTACATATTGCTCCTTCACGATCGGATCCTCACGCTCAAAAGCATTCTCAATCACTGTTTAAATTTTCCCTAATAAACTTCGATATCAACAGTCTAACAGCCACAACTTGCGTAACCCCAATCACAACTATATAATAATATATATGTTCATGAATGTATACACATATATTTATATGTGTATTTATGTATGAATATACAAATATAAATACATAAATATGTATGTATATATTGATAAATAAATATATATATATATATAAATATATATATATTTAAAGAGATTTCTATGTTTATAAATGTGTCACATAGGATCCCTATGTAAAAGCACTTTCAGGTCATTTTTTTTTTTCTAACACCTCACCTCTCCTCATTTTGAGCACTTATAACTTACCTGCGCAATATTTTTATGAAGCAATTTTTATCAGACAGTGTTATTATGAGTGGTACTGTACATTATAATGAATATTTAAGGTGTTTTGTGCAACTTTTTCTCTGAGATTGTGGTGTTTACCAATGCGCAAAAAGCATTTTGCAACCTCGCAGCTGCATTTACTACCCACTTGTAATATGAGTAGTTTTTAGGTGCACAGGAAAATGTGCATTTTTGACCCAACGTGAATGCACAGGAGTGTTTCACTCCAACTGTAATCTAGTCCTAAATACATAAACAAATCAAGTATAACCATACTACAGTCCTTATCACAAGCCTTTTACAAAAACGTTATTTTCATAACAGGGTCCCAATTAGAGTTAATTATGCTATTTTGTCACAGTAGCTGAGAACCAACAATGTGAAAAACATAAGCAGGCTCATTAGCTAATTTCTAATAAAAGCTAAAGACATCACCGTAAAGAGCTTTGAATAGTGGTGCCAACAAGGTTAATAAATATCACATATACAATTCCCAATGTAATAATTAGTGAACCTGTAAACAGGGTTATTAAATGAATTGAAATTCAGTATCTACAGCACTAACCTGGATAAAAAAAATGTACTTCTTAAATCTAAGAATAATATTTTAGCACAAGCGTGGTATGCAAAACAATGCATGTTTTTCTATCCAAATTATGTTATAATTATTTTAAAACATTTAGCCGCAGATTGCAATTGGTGTGCTAATGATAGTGTGGGAGTAACGCTAAGTTGCGCTAACATTAGCGTGCTATTTGATATTACAATTCCATGGTTAATCTCATATCCCAGAGATGGTTTAGTTCAGCTGACATCGCTCTAGCACAACCTATGCTTTAAATGGTTATTGCAACCTTGCTATAGTGCAAAAGCGAAAGCCAAAACTGCACTAGAATATTTAGTGTGGCTTGAGACCAGAAGTAAAGTGTAAGGGTTAAAACAAAACATATCAAAAACATATAAAAAATATATTACACTCATATATACACTTTTTATTAAAAACAATCATTTTAATATCAATAAAAAAATTTTTTTAAATGTTACAAAGGATATAGTATGGTAAGGTGTTTTGACTTTTGACTGTATATATGTCTAAATTTGTGTATGTGTGTATGTATACCTGTCTATATATGCATATACATGTATATTTATGTGTGAATAGGTGTATATATGTATGGTAAATGCCCTGACTACAAAAAAAAAGCCTGTTTAAAAGATCCAAGGTCACAGGGTCAAATCCCGGCAGGGCCAACTCAGCCTTTCATCATTCCGAGGTCGATAAAATGAGTACCTTTAAATTGGGTAATAATAACAACTATTACTATTCAGCTGCCGATTTGGTGAATTCCGAGAGCGAGCGCTGAAAAAGCACTTTGAGTCCCACTGGGAGAAAGGTGATATATAAATACTAGTTATTATTATTATTATATTAACACATATATAGACATACAGTATATATAAACTTTTGAGCCCTTCACAGTCAAATAAACAAAATATGCAAAATAATGTTTATTATGTTTAAATGTGTTTTAATGTGTTTTGAACAGAAATACTTGAAATTCATGTTCTTCACGTAGAAAAAAATGTTATTTTATTTTTTAAATATTTATATATATATATATATATATATATATATATATAAACTGTATGTACAATATATATATATATATATATATATATGTAGATATATATTTAAAAATATATATAAAAATATATATAAAAATATATATAAAAAAATAAAAAAATATATATATTTAAATATATGGATTGATGGTGCTTATATATAACCCTCCTGTAATTAAATTATTATATTATTATTATTACATTTAGTTGTGCTTGATGACTGGCGGTCATCAAGCACATCTAAATAAAAGAGCAAAAAGAAAGCAGGTATGGAACTAAATGAACACATGCAAAAGACAGACCGTGCCTCTCTCAGTTAGTTTAGAGATGGGATTTATTGCAACATTCCTGCACCTCAAAAAACCTTTGAGGGTAATATAAACATGTGTACAAGAATAAAAAGCATATACATTCATATATATACAAAAAATAACCTATCTGCAGTCAACAGAAATGTCCATGCACCGGTGCATAACAAAAACTCTCAGGCTATCCACAATTATAATGTTATAAGCATCCCCTGTGATGTCCTGAATTAATAGTGCTGCATTAATTATGGCCTGTGGCATTTACTTGCTAAGATTACATCACTTAAGATTACATCACTTGACAGTCCGTACTGGACTTGTTTCTCCATCATATAGATTATTTGGGATGCACCTGGATTCTCTCCCAGCCATTAGAACTGTCTCTCTGGATAATTGCAAACATAATAGTTTTTGTTATGCACCGGTGGATGGACATTTCTGTTGTCTGCAGATAGGATACGTTTGGTATATATGAACATGTATGCTTTTTATTCTTGTACACACATGTCTATATTACCATCAAGGGTTTTTGTAGGTGAAGGAACATTACAATAAATCCCAAGTCTATACTAACCCAGTGCGGCATGGTCTTTCTTTTATGTGTCTTCATTTAGTTCCAAACCTGCTTTCCTTTTGTTCTTATATATATATATATATATATATATATATATATATACAGTATATATACAGTATATATATATATATATATATATATATATATATACAGTATATATAGAGCATTTTCTTCTATGTGAAGAACATAGGAATGTGAAGTATAGCTTACACACCACTGGGTTTAGCGCAGTTGATCCAGTACAGTGTCAGGTTAGCGTGTGAGATATAACTAATTGTGGGTTTTTCCGTGCGCCCCATATGGAAAAAGGTTTGCGTGGTTGTGATATCTGAAGTCCTGAGTTTAGTGTGCCTAAGTCTTTTTCTCTTGCGCTAAATTTTACTTTCAACTTCTAATATGCATGCTAATCTAGCCACAAAAAATTTAACTTGAGTGAAGGTAGTGCACATGCAAAAACAAAAAAAAATAGTACACCACTTGTTGGCCCTTATTTTGTGTGCAGATCTCTTGCAATGCAGAACTTAATTGCAGATATACACTATTCATATCTAAAAAAATAGCTTCTTTTTTTTCCAAATCCTTGAATACAATTCAAGAAATGAAGTGTACTCAAACCAAGAGCTTGTAGTATAAGAGCCATGTACATAAACATTTAAGCTACATGTGCTGTGAAAATGTTCTAAGTTTAGAGCTTTGCAGTAAAAAGAATGATAAATTGGTAAATTTGTGTCCTAAGCTATTTTGGTTTATGAGCCAGGATGATTTAACTTCATAAAACATCAAAAACTAAATTAGACCATTGTCCATCTTAGATGTATTGTACTCACCCTGATGATCTAAAGCTTTCCGCTCATCATCTAAAAGGATCCAGTAGAACTATGAAGTCCATAAAAGGATGATTTAAACATTTTACACTTTTAATTGTGTATCTTGATAAGTGATATAACCTATATTTCTGTATGTGATTGCAACATACGTACATAAAGAAAAGTGATCAATGATTTAAGCATTTAAAAAGCATATTTAACGTAAAAACCTGATTCATATTATGCATAAGAAATTGTATAAATACCGTAGTACACATCTAAATAGGTGAATATTTACATTATTCCATACAAATTGTCCTTAAATTATGTTTAAGAAAAAGTATTCAATTAAGACGGTTAAATGTACTTAAAGGGACAGTGTACTATAAAATTATGTTTATAATTCTCATACAGATGTATAAATGTATGAGAATTTTCTCTTTTAGCTTTATCTTTTATATGAAATAGCTGTTTCACAAACCAATGAAATGGGCTGAGCTTCCAAGGACAAAATACCCCATTTGCCTATCTCTCCATATTTATTCAAAATCCTCATTAACTTATCTCTATATAAACAGTGAGAGCAAATTGTACCCTTTGAGTTTGAGTCAAAATAGGAATTGTGCTTATTAAAGTAAAGATAAAAAATATATGAATGTGAAACTAGGAAAGAATACAAAGGAAAATACGGTAAAAATTAATAATAATTTGATTTGTTTGTGCTTCACAAAAATTGTCGCTATCATTGCCAGATGCACTTTTTCCCATTTGTTATCCCCTGCAAGAATCTACATTCTAGTGAGCTTTATTACTTTCTATAAAGGTAGCATCTTGAAGGGAATTTAAAATGATCAGTTAGAACTATGAAGTCCATAACGGTATGATTTAAAGGCACGTTTTACACTGCTAGCTGTGTATCTTGATAAGGGATGTTTCAAAATCATTCTAGTGAGCTGTTTTACTTTTTATGAATGTAAGCTCACAACTTGAAGAGAATTCCAGGTTCAGCCTCTTTTCTATATAACTCTAGGAAGTTTACTCATGTGAAAGTGGGTGTCATACTTCTATCTATCTATCTATCTATCTATCTATCTATCTATCTATCTATACACATATACACACATACAGGTCTTAAAAATTGTACTAGTCCCGGAAGAGCAGAGTTAAGGATTTGCTAGATTATATTAGAATATCTAGGTGTCCGGCTAGATAAGAAAATTCTGGTGATGCATAGATCTGACTTTTTCTTTTTTTCTTTTTAATCCTCATACTTAATAAACATGTTATTAACTATTATAATTATAAAGTAAATGTGGTTTTAAAAAGCATAGTTATCCCAATTTAATCTATGCGGCTATGCTTAGCTATAAAGTAAGTTATAAAAGCAACTAATTAAAAAAAATCTATACCTTGCATGTTTTTCTATATGTTAATATATTTCAAGAAATCTCTAAGATCTCAAATACAATGTTAATAATAATTTTATAGTGATACTGTGCTTAGATGCATGCTTACTATTACAACTGCTAACAATCTGAGGGTGTGACCATTCTAATCTTTAAATAGCACAAGAGACTTGAGATTGGCAGCCCAGAAGAAGCCCCATAAATGCTGATGGGAGGGTGAAACGCGTGTCAGCAGGGCAAAGCCTGCTGCTAAGTGGAGTCCAGCAGAAATTGATGCCTAACTGGGTGTCAGACTTTGTACAGTATTTTGAAATCTGGATACAAAGGACAAATAATGCCAAGGTGGAAGTTGTCACCTACACATTATGCTACAATACGATGGTGAGAAATCCTCCGTTATATGCCGGGGAGCAGCTTGGATTTTAAATGCTGCGGAAAGGTAAAAATCATAATGTGTCTGAGGACTGAGTGACGTAATTAGCCACACTTTATCAAATAGTGTTTGGCTAGCCATGGGAATATACAATGAATGTAGAAAGTACTAATTTTTGCATCTTGCTAATTTGTTTATGCCTTACCAGCTACAAAGATTAATTTTTTCTACTAGTGAACTGTGGCTAAACTGGTCCATAACCATCCTTATCTACTAACAGCTTCAGCTAAAAACTATTGCAAGGATAAATCAAGTGCACAAGTGAACTGTTGACAATATATCTAACCTACTAACAAATTGCAGAAATGTCATGGTTCTTGATGATCATGTACTATATTTACTGCAATTTCCCACTGTTGCTTGGCTGATGTTGATGCTGTTTTAATTGATACCATAGATCTCATTTGAAACCCATGTGAAAGTTACCCACCAGTGTAAAGGGGTTCACTGTCGGTTATGTGTTGCTAGTCCTATCAATACAGTGGATACACTACTAACTGGTCCTTTAAAGGGACAGTCTACTTGAAAATATTTATTGTTTAAAAAGATTGATAATACCTTTATTACCCATTACCCAGTTTTGCATAACCAACACTGTTATATTACTACACTTTTTACCTCTGCGATTACCTTTTATCCAAGCCTCTGCAGACTGCCCCCTTATCTCAGTTCTTTTTATCAGACTTGCATTTTAGCCAATCAGTGCTGACTCCACAGAAGTGGTTCAGCCCCCTGTGTAGCACTTGTTGATTGGTGGCTACAATTAGCTACCAGGCGCTGAACCAAACGTTGGCCAGCTCCTAAGCTTACATTGCTGCTTTACAAGTAAAGATTCTAAGAGAATTATTTTTTTTTTATAAAAGTAGTAAATAAGAAAGTTGCTTGAAATTGCATGCTCTATCTGAATTATGAAAGAAGACAATTGGGTTTCATATCCCTTTAAGACTCCAAGAAGGAGAAATTAGTTTTATAACAGGTTTAATCCTGACTAAAGCCTGAACACAACTGTGAATATCAGGAAGATTAGCAATCTTCCAATGATATTAAACTGAAAAAGCAGAAATCTGACCTCTGAGAGAACTATCGAATGCACCCTTATCAAGACAATGATCAAGAAATTACGAAATCCTTGGAATTCTAAAAGAATGCCAAGAAAAACCATGATCCAACAACCACAAAATGTAGGCCTTCCAAATCTTATGGTAGATTTTTCTAGTCACAGGTTTACAAGCCTGAGTCAAAGTCTCTACCAGAGGTCAGGAAGTGTAACCCTCAGGAGTAATGAATCATGCACTCTCACCATCTGTATGAAAGAAAAAGTAAATTTGGTAACAAAATGACAGTGACTATCCTTGACTGCTGCAGCAATGACCCCAGATTGATTCCTCCAAATAAGTGGTGAGGGAAATATGGGATTAGAAATACCATTTATAATCCAGTTAAAATACCAAAAACCACAATTTCTTTACCAAATTCTTCATTAATAACACTCAGTATTTTTATAGATTTTTTTCTACGATAACCTTCTTGGCTCTAGTAGAATTTAACCCATTCTAATGTTTCTAATGTACACTAGATTATTCTTTGCATACATGTTTTGTAGATGATCTATTTATATAGCCCATCTGGGAGTGTTTTTGAGAAAATGTATAGCTTTGCTTTTTTTTAAATAACATTGTACTGATTTTCAGACTAATAACCAAGCCCCAAAGTTTAGATGTATAGTGATTTATATGGACTCCGGGTTGTATAATGGGTCTTTTCATATGCACGGTAAGGGGGAGGGTCTGCCTGTTCCTTATTCCCCAGCCCTTTTTACTGGGTGTCCCAGCCTAAACTCATCAATAGTTCTAAACTGGGAGCGTAGTTCTAAACTGGGAGTGTCTAAGGAAGTGTTTAAACAGTTTTATACTGGATTTTTATATCAGTTTCTCTGCATAGTCTTCTTTATAGTAGTGTATATTACATACAATTATATGAATATTTGTGTATACTGTTTGATGTTATTTATGACTATTAAACCAATACTTACTTGCTTTGTCTATCCATGCTTGCCAATCGTAGACTTTCCCATCTGGAATTAAGAAGATTCAACTGTTCTTGAATTTCATTTTCTTCATCATCTGAAAGCTTCCCAGAATTCAACAATCGACTTCCAGCTTGCAAAACATTACCAACATTTCCCTGATGAGATGTTAATTCCATCATAAAGTTCTAAAAAAATTTGCACAAATTAATAATTAATAAAATACATATGGCAATTATCATATTTTTAGCTAAAACCAGGTACTGAGTAAGGTATAAAAAGGGGGTTCATGCTCTAGTCAATACATTTAGATATATCCAAAGACCAAACAAAAGTGTTGGATTTAATTATTGTAACTGAAAAATTAAGCCATTAAATCTACACTATTAAAACTAATTTTATCACATTTATCACACATAGGGCTAGATTACAACTGGAGTGGTATTTAGTACTCCAGCTGAAGCTTAAGCTTCACTAGAAGTCTGGTGGCACACGTATTACAAATTGAAGGAAGAAGTTTGCGTGCAAGTGAAACCCAATGCGCGCTAAACAAAGGACTTTGAATATCACAACCTCGTTAACTTTTTCTCCCCATAGACTTCAATGGAGAGTGCAGAAGAAGGAAAAACTAACACTTATTGCTTGCACTCTAACCCGACAGGAGTTATTAATATTTCATGTTTTAATGTACTTCACATACAGAAATGTTTTATGTTTATTGCAAATGTATATTTCTATATATATATATATATATATATATATATATATATACATACAAATACCTATACCTATATATCTATTCCTTTATAGTGGTAGATATCAATTTTATATTAACGCTATTGGATACATATAGAAATGTATATTTAATAATAAAAAATATTTTTTTTCTATGTGAAGAACATAGGAATGTAAAATATGCGTGACACGTCTGGTTTTCGTGCTTTATGTCTAATGCGGTGTCAGGTAAGCGAACATGAAGAATTAGGTATCTAAAGGCACGTTATTAAAATATTAAATATTTAAAAAATATTAATAATTATTAAAAAATGATATAGATACTATATATATATATATATATATATATATATGTATGTATATATATATATTCTATGTATTATTAAGAATATTTTACAGTAGCTATAATAATTTTAAATAATTATTAATATTTTTTAATATTTTATATTTTCAATACTGCACCTTAAAATACCTTACTCTTCATGTGCGCTAACCCGACACCACATTAGACCTAAAGCACAAAACCTGAAGAGTGTTACGCATATTTTACATTCCTTTGTACTTCACATAGAATTTTATTTTTATTATTAAATAAATTTATATATATATATATATATATATATATATATATATATAGTATCTGATAATGGTATTGTAAAGCATATATTTATACCTATATATCTATAGGAATGGTTATATAGGTATATTCCTGTAAGTAAAACATTTCGAAATGTTAAGTATGTATAGTAAAATATATATATATATATATATATATATATATATATATATATATATGTACACACATAAATACATATATATATATATATATATATATCCATAAATGACTCTTCTCCTCAAATATATTTATGTATATTGTCACGGATACCAGACAGCTAAGGCTATCCCCCACCCCCCTACAACCTCACCCCTGTTGTTTCTCAGTGGTTTTGGGCTCCTCAGAGCAACCACAATCTCTGGAAGCTGTTTGTTTGCTTGTTTTGGCTTGTTTTTGTGTTCAGATAAGAGTTGGTTTATGACCAGGAAAACCCTCCTAGGCTGGACGGGCTCCTGGAACTCCCGGTCGGACGTCTCACAACGGACACCCGCCTAACCCCTCTCAGGCTGGCCAGGCTCCTGGAACTCCCGGTTGGCAACAGGAGAGCAGAACACCCGCTAAATTTAACCCAGGTCGCTTCAGCAACCATGTGCCCCAGAGCTCCGCTCTTTTGGGGATTAGTAGCCCATGGGGAGTACAAGGGGTGGGGGAATTGCCGGAGGGGAGCTCCTTTGGGAACCGGGGGTTTTGGACACCCCTAACCCCATAATTTCAACTGACTGTAACTCCGGTCCCCAGTTACGAATCATGCTGATTTTTGGACTGTGAAATCTGGGGACCGAGAGCTTTAAAATGACACTGCTCCACTGGGATCACCCCGAAACCACCACCCATAGGTATTGAGATTATGAGGGACTGTGGCTCCTATGGAGGTGCTGGTCAGTCTGGAGGGACGGGAATGGCGGGAAAATTGTGGGATTGTCCTTTGTGTTATCAAGATGAGCTGTGTGTATAAAAAGGAGTGTATGTTTTACAATAAAATTAGTTCCTGTTTAACCTAAATGCTAATCTGTCTAGCTATTTAGGTGAGCTCCAGCTAAAATCACTTTCCTGAGACCAATCAGAAAAGTTAATTCTGTTATAAACTGTCCAAATAGTATCCCAAATGCCTCTTTTCACTTTGCTGCTCTCAAAGATAAATATTATAGCAATTAATTCTATATTGATGAATAAAGGTTTATATTGTCTGAGTTTTAATTGATGTTAATGTATTTGTTTTAAATCAGTTTTTTTATTTTCTATAATTGTTATAATTCCTATTTCTATTTAATTTGTATTCATTTCTTTCTCTGTACTTTTTTTGGTTCTATTATTTGGTTTTATTGTGCTATTTTATTTTCTGGCCCATTTTGGGCTCATTCTTTGGGTTTCTTTTTACTCTGTCATTGTTTTTTGACAAATTTTGGTATTACTTTATATTTTTCTTCTTTGGGTATTTGGGTTTTAATTTTCTCTCTCTTTTTCTCCTTACCTCGGTTGCTTTTGGAGCTTTTATTTGTTTTCATCGATATTGTACTTTGTCAGCATAGCTCCGCTGCTGTGCGATATGCCGGTATCCATCTTCTTTGTGTGTTGTGCTTAAGCCATGCCCCTGGTGGTGACGCGTCCATTTTCTCTTACTGGTCTGATGTTGTTGTTTTTCCTGCCCTCCTCTCTCTTCAGACGGTCCGCCCTCACCTCATAAATTGTTACGATCACTGCAATTTGTTTCTTTCCAGACTCAGACTCAGACTTTGTTTCAATCCATAGTCGTTTTGCCCTGACTATTTTAGTTTCTGATAGTTTATATTCATATTAGTTTATTACAGTTTTTCTTGTGAAGTTTATTTAATTTAACAGATAAATTGTATTTTAACTTATATTTATTATATTCTTATTAGATTATTATTATTAAGTTATATCCATTATATTTTACACAAAAATGTCTGCAGATGAGTCTAACTCTTTTTCTGTGGAGTCTATTCCAGACAGGATAGACAATTCTATTAAAGACTTCAGAAGTAAGTTTAAGACAGCTATTGAATCTGTCAATGAGAATGCTAATTCTCCTAAAAAATAAATAATGAAGGAGCTTCTAGGCTGGGAAAACCAGACGAAAGAGTTCATTCTCGTTTTTCAAAGAATAAAATTGTTTCATCAGAATCAGATTCTGATGACGCAAATCCTATTAAAAAAAGCAGACAAGAGGAAAGTAGACTTAGTCTCTACATCTGAGTTTTCGAACTCCAGTATGAACACTGATGATTATTCTTGGCAATCTGTATATACTTAAGAGTTTTCAGACAGCTCTTCATATAATTATTCTCCTAAAAAGAAAAAATGCAAAAAGTCCATTAAGAAATCTATAAAGAGATTAATTGATAATGAAGGACAGGCATATTTGGATCCAGAAGATTTACAGCACCCTTGCTCCTCTAATTGGAGACCTTCTAAGAGGGTTACTAAATTTCTGGACCATTGTATGAGGAAATCTCTTTCAGTGAAAGCCAGGTCGACTCTCAGAGCAGAATGCCCTAGGCCAGATTTGCCTCATAAATCTTCTGTTACGCCAGAAGTGGATGAAAATATAGTAGAGTTTGTAGGTACAAAAAACTTTAACATTAAAAATGGGCCTGACACATTTTTAAAAGCATGCCAGGATAAATTCCTAGATGCTTTAGGATCACATACCAATATGTTTGAATTGACAGAAGAGGCTATAGTTAATACATCTATGTTGGATCCTTATATAATGAGACAATGGATTCAACAGTCTATTTATTTGATGGGAGATGCTAATACAGCATTATCTACTCAGTGTACAAGAATTATATTAAGCAAAATTGACCCAAAAATATTAGACTTTGTCCCTACAGAAATGGGACCTCAAGCTGAGGGTTTACTATTTGGTGACTTAGGTTTAAAAGAATTAAACTCATACGTAAACAAGTTTAATTCATTAAATAAAGTTAAAACCACTTCTAAAAAGATTTTTTATACCCCACCTAACCGTGTTTCTGACTGGGCCGGGAGAGGCCGAGTTCCCGGTTGACCATTCTTCTCTAATAGGCCTCAGTTTCAATCTTTCCCCCACCAAATCCTTCCCTCACAAACTTCTCTCCCTCAAGAACCCGTCCATGGAATCCAAGATTTTCCAGATCAAGATCCCGTCCTAGACCTTTCTCAAGCAAGTCTCTTTTCTTTACACAACACCAATTTTTTTCCACACAAAGTTGGAGAAAGATTGTCCCTTTTTATAAAAAATTGGACCTTAGTAACATCAGATGCTTGGGTTATTCAGACTGTTTCAGGTCTTCTCCTAGATTTTGTATCTCCTCCATTTCAAAATCATCCTCCAAAAACAGACATAAATCTTTTAAATCAAGAAATAATGAATCTTCACCTAAAACAGGCTACAGAACCAGCACCAAACAACAAAAAATATTTTCTCAGCAACATGTTTTTCATGAGAAAGAAAGAAGGATCTCTCCGTCCAATTATAAATCTGAGGAATCTGTATGCCTTCCTTTCTTACTGGTTGGTAAGACTAGATTTAACAGACGCTTATTTAACTGTTCCTATTCATCCTTCTCATTGCAATTTTCTCTGTTTTATTTGGAGAAATCAAATTTGGCAGTTTACTTGTCTTCCTTTTGGTCTGTCATAAGCCCCTTGGGTTTTCACAAAAATGTTAAAGCCCGTTGTAGCTTGGTTGAGACTAAGGGGTATTCGTCTAATAATTTATTTGGACGATATACTTCTTATTTTTCAAGATCCTTTTCTTCTTTTATCACAGTTAAAAATGACTATGAATATTTTGAACAACCTAGGTTTTCTTATCAATTATAATAAATCAGTTATTTTACCTTCCCAGAAACTAACTTTTCTAGGTGTTCTAATAGATAGCTCTCTTTCTACCTTGAGTCTTCCCTTGGAGAAAGTAAAGAAAATAAAGTTAGAAATTTCTCATCTTTTAAAGAAAAAATATTTTCCAATCAGGACACTTGCGAGAATTGTGGGACTTCTTTCTTACTCAATTCAAGCAATTTTTCCAGCCCTATTACATTACAGAGCTTTGCAGAGATTAAAAATCTTTTATTTAAAGGACCAGTCAACACAGTAGATTTGCATAATCAACAAATGCAGGATAACAAGACAATGCAATAGCACTTAGTCTGAACTTCAAATGAGTAGTAGATTTTATGTCTTTTCTACTCCCCCTGTACCATGTGACAGCCATCAGCCAATCACAAATGCATACACGTACAATGTGACAGTCATCAGCCATTCACAAATGAATACGCACTTATTCTTGCACATGCTCAGTAGGAGCTGGTGACTCAAAAAGTTTAAATATATAAAGACTGTGTACTTTTAGTTAATGGAAGTAAATTGGAAAGTTGTTTAAAATGGCATGCTCTATCTGAATAATGAAAGTTTAATTTTGATTGAGTGTCCCTTTAAGGAAAGGTTTCTCTTATTATCACAGGATTTCTTTGTCAGAAGAAGCCAGAATCAAATTGATTTGGTGCCTTTCCAATATAGAAGCATGAAATGCAAAGCTATATTCGGAAAAGCCCCGGATGTCATAATAGAATCGGATGCAAGCAATTGAGGCTGGGGTGCCAGATGTGGTTCTCAAATAACTGGGGGCAAATGGTCAATTGCATATAAATTGCCTGGAATTGATTGCAGGTTCTTTTTGTGATAAAGAGCTTTATCAAACAGAATTCTCCCATATCTATTCTATTAAGGATGGACAATATCTCAGCAGTTCGATATCTGAATCGTTTGGGTGGAACTCACTCCAAACAATTATCCGATATAACGAAGATTTTTATCCATCAATGTCTTCAGAACAACATATCTATTCGAGCAGAATATATTGCGGGTCTCTCCAATATGGCAGCAGATTGGGGTTCCGGTATCTATCAGACTCAAGCGATTGGAGATTACATCCAGATATATTTTTAAAATTTACAATTTATCAGAGGTCTTTCTCAATAGATTTATTTGCATCTAGTCTGAATTATCAGATTCTTCCCTTTTACAGCTGGCGTCCAGATCCAAAAGCCTTAGCAGTCAATGCATTTCTTCAGACCTGGCCGCTTCAGGGAGCATATGCTTTTCCACCTTTCTCAATGATTCCTCGAGTTTTGAATGTCGTCAGGAGGAACAAAATTTTGCTCGTTCTGATATCACCATTTTGGCCGACCCAGTCCTGGTACCCATCACTATTGGAAATGTCAATTCAGTTCCCAGTTCTTTTACCTCTTGTTCCTTACCTCCTGTTAGATCCAAACAGATATTTTCATGATGTAGTACTTCAAGGTTCTCTCCAACTTATTGCATTGACAATTTCAATGGATCCTGGGCTTCCGAAGGTCTTTCTTCATCAGCTGAATCATTATTACAAGACGCTTGGGCTCCAGGAACCAAAATATTTTACATATCCTCCTGGTCCAAATGGCCTAGCTTGTACCGTCAAAGAAATTTGGATTCCCTTTCAGCACTTCTAAATGAAATTTCAAATTTTGTAACTTCTTTATTTGATGCAGGTTTAGCCTATAGATCTATTAATGTTTATAGATTGGCTATATCGGCCGGGCACAATTGATCAATAACTCTCCTATAGGACAGCATATCTCAATTTCTAGAAATATGAAATCCATTAAACTTAAAAGACCTCCTTCTGCTAAATATTCTTCTTTTTGGGATGTAAATTTATTTTTTTCTCTTTTTTAAATGCTGGCCTCATAACAAATCTCGTTCTCTTAAACTACTTTCTTGCAAACTTGCAACTCTGCTTTGTCTATTATCTTGCAGAAGGGTTTTCGATGTAAAAGCTATAGATTTTTCCTCTAAAAATTTTTCACCTCAAGGTGTAATTTTTAATATTTCCAGAAGAACTAAATCTATGTCTTCCTCTATATTTTACCCTTATTTTTCTGAATTTCCTTCCTTGTGTGTTCTTTGCTTCAAAGAATACGAAAAACTTACTTTTTCTTTTAGAAATTCTTTTTCTTCTAACCAGCTTTTAATCTCTTTTTCTCCTCCTCATCTTCCTGTTTCTTCTACTTCCATTAGTAGATGGATTAAATGGATGATGAATGAAGCATGTATTGATAAAGACTTGATAAAGGAAGGAACTCTTCCGAAAGCTTGTCAACTTATAAATGTATAGTTAGTCCAATAAAAAAGTATCATTGCTCAATGCAATACTCTTGTTATTTTGATATCTAAATATCTGGACTAACACGGCTACTCCAATCAATGTGTATATATATATATATATATATATATATATATATATATATTTCAACTCCAGGTCCCTTTCCTTCAGGATTCTGAATTTCTGTGTAATTCAAAGGATGATCTCTAGACTCAAGATTCATGTGGAGAATTTTCATTAAATTCTACAGGATTTCATCCTTATTGTCAAGTTTTTTTCTGATGGACTATGTTTCAATTTTTTTCTATATTTTTTCTGGTTTTTACTTATGTTTTTTGTTTCAGTTTATGGACTTATATGTGAAGTCTTCTTCTCAAGCATCAATGTTCAAAGAGGCAGTTGGGATACTATTTAGACAGTTTATAATAGAATTAACTTTTCTGATTGGTCTTCTGTAGATCACACCATCCAGAGTTGTATTTCATTGGTCACTATATTCATTTCTGTCCTTTCTACGTTAAATATTTAATTATTCATTGTTACTTTGAATGGCTGTTAAGCAGAAAAGGAAAAGGCTTATGTAAAATATTCATCTCTCTCTCTTTAATAAAATCTAGATTATTCCTTCACAAAGCTAGAATAATCAGAATTGTGCTCTCGTGATCGTGTTTACTTTCAATTTGTAATACTAGCGCTCTTTTCTTCACTGAAAACTTTAGTGTGCCACTTGTAATTGAAACCCATAATAATTGCTAAGAAGTTACAATACATAATATATAATATATCAAACATTATCTTAACCACAAAAAATAAGCAGTATATTGATTGTGTGCATAAATGACAAAGACACTGGTAATTGTCAATTTTCAAGATTTTCTGAAGGGAAAGTCTATGACATTATACGTTTGTTTTAAACAATCACAGTCAGTGGAATTCAAAACAAATGTTGAACAATGATTATTCTGACATCCATTAATTTTAAGGAATGTTCAATTTCAATCTATACAATTTAAAACAGTATGTTGCATTTGTTGTTGAATAGTGAAGGATGTGACTTCGGAAAAAAAAGGCTACATGATGTATTAAGAAAAAACAAACAATGGTGTATTCTAACATTAAAGGGACAGTCTACACTATAATTGTTATTGTTTAAAAAGATAGATAATCCCTTTATTACCCATTCCCTAGTTTTGCATAACCAACACAGTTATATAAATACACTTTTTGCCTCTATGATTACCTTGTATCTAAACCTCTGCAAACTGCCCCCTTATTTCAGTTCTTTTGACAGACATCCAGTTTAGCCAATCAGTGCTGGCTCACCGTAACTCCATGTGTGTGAGCACAGTGTTATCTATATGAAACACATGAACTAACATCTTCTAGTGGTGACAAACTTTCAAAATGCCCTGTTAGAAGAGGCGACCTTCAAGGGCTTAGAAATTTGCATATGAACCTCCTAGGTTTAGCTTTCAACTAAGAATACCAAGAGAACAAAGCAAAATTGGTGATAAAAGTAAATTGAAAAATTGTTTAAAATTATATTCTCTATAAATCTTTCTCGAGAATTGATTTTCTATTGGTATCTGAATCACTTTCTATAATGAAGATTGAACCCCAGATAAATGATATCGTAGTATCCGACCATGCGATCATTTCATTGTCTTTTCAGATAGGGACTAGGCTTAAATCGGATACTCAAAGCATCCCCTTTCCACGATATTTATATAATAATACTAGGTTTGCCTACTGGTTAAAACAGAAATGGAGAGACTATTGTACACATAACATCACATACCTCAATAAAGTCCAAATTTTTTGGGAAGCATCTAAAGCGGTGTTAAGGGGAGAAATTAAGTCATATGTGAATAGTAGGAAAAAGAAAGCACTAGCCAGGGAAAGACAGCTATCTAGTCAGGTCAAAAATGCGTATAAAAAGTTTTATAATAACCCATCAGATATAAATTGGGGGAACTATAATAAGGCAAGACAGGAAAGGGATATCGTGCTAAGACAAAAATCTCAGGAAGAAGAGCAAAAGATTAGCACTAAGTTTAAAGGATTTCATGGCTGCTCGGCTAAGTACTTAGCCAGCATAATTAAAAATAGAAAGAAGAAAAATGTCATATTAGCTATTAAAGATGGCGACCAGAGGTATACAGACTCTAGAGATATTAGTAAGTTATTTTTTAATTACTACCAGCAGTTATATACAAATACCAGTGGGGATGAGATTAATCAAGAAAACTTCTGGTCACAAGTCACAATACCTCGAATTACAGAGGAACAACTTACAGCCCTGAATGCACCTATCACTATACAAGAGATAGTTAAGGCAATTAACGAGGCTAACCTGAATAAAGCGGCAGGTCCAGACTGTCTCCCGGTAGAATATTTGAAAATCTTGGTAGAGGAGGTTAGTCCGATACTAGAAAAACTTTTTAATAGTTATTTCATACATAATAATCCAATATCAGCTTATTTTTCAGCGGCAAACATTACGCTAGTACCAAAAAAAGGTAAAAACATGGAAGATCTATCATCATACAGGCCAATATCGGTCTTGAACGCAGACTACAAAATTTTAACATCAATTGTGGCTGCTAGATTAATGAATTGTCTTGATGGAATCATTCACTCGGATCAAACGGGCTTCATGGCATCTAGAAAATCATCAAAAAATATCCGCAAAGTGATAACCTTTGTAGACTATATATGGAATATAAAAAATACCAAATGGAAACAATCAAAATACGATACAGCCTTATTAACGCTTGATGCCGAGAAGGCCTTTGACTCGATTGAATGGGACTATCTTTTCAAAACATTGGAAAAATTTGGATTCAAAAATCATTTTGTTCACTTTATACACAACTTATATAGGAACCCAATATCTTTTTTATTGATTAACGGATCACTAACTAGGGCAATCTCATTAAAAAAGGCACAAGACAGGGCTGCCCACTCTCCCCGCTACTGTTCAATATTGCTCTTGAACCTCTGGCCATCCGGTTAAGACAGGTATGTATAGGGACCCCTCTAGTTACACCAACATTAAAAATCCTTCTATGTGCTGATGATATTATAATTTTTCTATATAATACTTCCCAGGTAATACCTGTAATCTTAACATACTTAAATCTTTTTAGTACTTTTTCAGGATATAAAATAAACTATACTAAAAGTGAACTGATGTGGCTTCAGAAGACTAAATATAGTATACGGGAACTTCCGTTTAAAGTTGTTGACACTCTTACATATCTAGGTTTATATCTGCATAAAAACCCCCAAAACTGGTATAATTTAAATTATCAAATTTAAATGATCAAAAGCTTATTCAAAAGATCAAGACAAACCTAGAAATTTGGACAGCTTTTCATTTATCTATAACAGCTAGAGTTATTAAAAACAATTATTTTTCCACAATTATTATATCCTCTGCAGAATCTACCGATACTCTTAAAGAAATCAGATATTAATAAAATAAATGCCATGTTTAGTAAGTTCATATGGCATGGTAGGAAAACACGTATTTCTCTCAATAAATTGACCCAAAAACGTGATACTGCGGGCCTTGCGCTACCCAATATTAGTCTGTATAACCTGGCCGCTTTGGTCAAAATTGCATTTGACTGGTTAGCAGAAACCAATTGGTTTTCTGCAACTGATCTTGAAAGCTATATGATCTATCCTTATTCACTTAAAGCTATTTTACATAATTCCCCAGGTGAAATCCCAATTAATATACGTAACTTAATATCTTTTAATAATATATTGATAGCATGGCGCAAATTCTGTCATGTAATTGGCGCAAACTATTTGTTTTCCGAATATCTTCCAATAAGAGGCAATGCGGAATTCATTCCTGGAAACACTCAGGCAATATTTAAAACCTGGGAAGAAAAGGGTTTGAAATATGTCTATCAAATACTACTAGACTCTGGTCAGGCACTTTCATTTGAATCGCTCGTAAGGCAATTTGGACTTCCTAGAAATAGTCTCTTTGCTTACTTACAAGTACGGCATTTTATTGGTAGTAAAGATTGGATCTTGGATAGATGTGGTGCATGGTCTGATATTAGAATATATATACAAAAATTCTCAGGTGGAACATCGTCAATTTCATTAATATATAATATAATGTTGGCTAAACAAAGTCAAATTCTTTTAGATAAAATATCTGATACTTGGATACCCTACTTCCCTGATATGAACCATGAAAAAATAAAGGCAAGCTTTCTAGCCCTTAGTAAATGTAAGATCTCAATGAATTGGAAAGAATCACACATGAAGTTGCTGAATAACTATTATTATACCCCATCTAGATTAAGAAGAATGTTCACATCACGAACATTTTCCTGCCCACGTTGTATGTATTTAAAAGCAGATATCCTGCACATGTTTGGACGTTGCCCTAAGATTAATCAATTCTGGAAAAAGATTATTTTTTGGCTTAATAAAACCTTCAGGGTTGACATCACTATTGGGTTAGAAGAGATTATATTTCTTAAAAATCATACAAATAATCAAGCCCTACATGAAAATATACTTAATACAATAATCCTACTGACCAGACATTTAATATTGAAAACATGGAAGGGAAAAACAGCCCCTAGTTTTCCACTCTTTATTAAAGAAATACAAAACCAAATTATATTTGAATCTTTTCATATGCAATTAGCAGGGGAAAAAAAAATTAAAACATTTCTAATAAGATGGCTCCCCATAATTAAAACATATTCCGCCCAAGTCCAAAGATGCATATTGAATCCTTTCTTGAGCTCTGATAGCTTTGCAGAATTAGTATTACTTGGAGAATTTCCAGCATCTCGGATCTCACTTTACAGAGAAGTATACTAAGGGTCATTAAATATCTTAAAGGTTATTGCTCCTGAATCGTACCCTACGGGCTAGGGCCTGGGCTTCTGGGAGACAGGGGGGAATTCGTTATTTTTCTTTTTTTTTTCTCTCTTTCTTTTTTCTTCTTTTCTTTTCTTTTCAGGTTCAAAAATTGTTAATCCAAAAGCATATGTATAAATAAGAAGGCATCTTCTGAATTTCTGAGGTTAAAGATTTTCAGTCAAAATATGCAGATGTGTTTATTATGTATCTTTTTTCTTTTTCTCTGCTATTATGTCTTTTGCTGTACCTGGATATTGGATTGCAATCAATAAATATATGTTTTTAAAAAAAAAATTATATTCTCTATATGAATCATAAAAGTTTATTTTGGACTAGACTGTCCCTTTAAATATACTTTGTCAGATTTCTGATACAAAGTTTTAAGAGCTTCTTTAATTCTGTTAAATTGCTAAAAGCCTATGAGACAATACAAGAAAGCAAACTGATTTCTGGTTCATTTAGGTGGAAGGGTGCTAGTGTTCCAGTCTGCATGATTAGAACTCATTCCTGGTGCTTCACATGTCAAGGGAGCACTTTTCTTGCATTATGTGATAAAATTGGAATACTTAAAGTATAGGAAATTAAAAGTTAAAAAAAATAGTAGTGTCCTCCTCTTCAATAATATCATTGAAGTCTTTTTTTTTAAGTGCCTACACTTTAAAAATATGATGTTTTCTAGATGTAATAATTCAACCATGAGATGTTTGACTGTAATAATGATTTAAACCCTTATCTAAAGATGCATAATCCCAGTTCTCTGGTATGTTGAATTAAAGCCAATATATACATTATAGTACTGCTGTAAATAAGCATGTGGCATTTTCATGCACTATTTCCACTATACACAGAAAGCAGATTATGTGATCTCTTAAATCAAGTGGTCTAATAATCTGGCATTTGTATATAATTGGACATATTACAGAAGGACATGTGTTAGCCTATGAGAATTATCCATGGACTTTTTGACATAATTAAATTAATGTAATTAAAATTTAAAAAATATACTGACAGGTAGATAAAGAAATCAGTTTGTCAACCTGCAATCAAAAGAAAAACATGGAGAACATGAGTTGGTTTAATAAAGAGTATTAATTGTATTTTATGAACATACCTCATGAGTGTGAAACTGTTCTTTCACTTTTTCAACGTCACCAGAAATGACCCCATGACTTTGTAAAACATCCTCAGCAGAGAGGAGCCAGGATAATACTTCTTCCAGTGAAGATTGGTAACATTCTAAATCCACTTCTGGTTCCATGAGTAAAGAGCCAATTGTTCTGTCATCAAAGCCTTCGATGTGCTGCAGAACAGAAAATATTTTCACATAAAGAAAATTATATAATATGTTCCACATTCATATTTCAAGTTCCGGTATAATGAAGCTAAGAGAACACAGTGGAAAGAAAATATGTTCTTAAGGTTTGGAGCTATCAACTCCTTTATATATTTCTTATTAATGAGATGCTAGGCTTTAAAATAATTAAAAAAACACACATAAAAAAAAACATGTATTAAACACAGGCTGAGCACACAAGCAAAAACTTTTATGTGTTTAAATGACTGCTGTGCAAATAAGTATGCATATTGCAACAAAAAATAGGCAATAAAAACATTTGTAATACATTTTTAATAACTTACAACAATGTGTTGTCATTGTCATAAAAATACTGCAAACATTTTATCTCTTTAGATCTCTTGTTTTCTTTCTACCATTCTTGTTAAGTAAAATTATATGATCATTTGTCAAGTATTAAAAAGGTTAGAATATTATTTTACTCAATGCAATAAACTCAGATTTTAGGAGTCACTATATTCTAAACTTTAATATATTTGTATTTTTTGTTGTTGAGTTAGAAAAAAGAAAAACAAAATAAAAAGTAAACTCAAAAGAGTCAACCTAAGTTAACAAATACATATAAAGCCTAAAACTGCTAACAGTACATTACCTAAGATACGCAAAATGTAAATTTCTCCATTTGTGCTATTGGCCAAACTTGTAACAAATTATTTCAGTATGTGAGTAGGCGGACAGAAAGTGTTAACCTAGAACACATTGCCATTAATGAGATACCTTATTCTTTGCTGCTGTCAAAAAGTTGCTGGGAGTGATATATCTATCTATCTATCTATCTATCTATCTATATATATATATATACACATACATACATACATACATATACACACAATACAATACAATAAGACCATACAAATAAATATATAGCAGGGAGGTGATAGTGCAGAGTTTAAGATCACTGGTACACAGTGTATTCTCCTACCTATGCACAGGGTCAGATAATACCCCCAGCTTCCCTAGTGTGTTTATGGGGCTCATAGTCTGAGATATTCCATTGCCTGGGACACATACACACACATCATGGAAGTGGGGGGGGGGTGACCTCATGCAAAATGTTTATGGCATATACAATCCTACCAGGAGGGGCAAAGATTCCAAAACCTCAAAATACCTATAAATACACCCCTCACCACGCCCACAATTCAGTTTTACAAACTTTGCCTCCTATGGAGGTGGTGAAGTAAGTTTGTGCTAAGATTTCTATGTTGATATGCGCTTCTCATCATTTTGAAGCTCGATTCCTCTCAGAGTACAGTGAATGTCAGATGGATGTGAAGGGAGTATCACTTATTGAATGCAATGGTTTTCCTCACAGGGATCTATTTCATAGGTTCTCTGTTATCGGTCATAGAGATTCATCTCCTACCTCCCTTTTCAGATCGACGATATACTCTCATATTCCATTACCTCTACTGATAACCGTTTCAGTACCGGTTTAGCTATCTGCTATATGTGGATGGGTGTCTTTTGGTAAGTATGTTTTCATTTACTTAAGACACTCTCAGCTATGGTTTGGCACTTTATGTATTAATATAAAGTTCTAAATATATGTATTGTACTTATATTTGCCAGGATTCAGGTTTCAGTATATTTCCTTTTGCAGACTGTCAGTTTCATATCTGGGAAATGCATTTTTTAGGAAAAATTATTTCTTACCTGGGGTATAGTCTTTTTGCAATTGACTGTTATTTTAAATTTGCGGGCGCAAAATGCCAAACTATATTGCGTCATTTTTGGCGCGAGATTTTTTTGGCGCAAAGTTATGTTCAATGACGCAAATTTGTAATTTCCGGCATCTTTGTCAACACTGAGTCCTTTCACAAGGTCGCGTCTTCAATGATGTGAGTGTGTCATTTCCGGATGTTGTTAGCGCCAAAAAATGTTCTCTGTTTGTGCATCATTCTTGGAGCCAAATATTTTCAGAATTTAAACCCCATTCATATATGCCTCTTGCCTTTTTTCTCTATCAGAGGGCTATGCTGTTGCATTTTTTTCCATTTGTTTCCCATTCCTGAAATTGCCATATAAGGAAATTGATAATTTTGCTTTATATGTTGTTTTTTCTCTTACATTTGCAAGATGTCTCAATCTGATCCTGTCTCAGAAAACACTTTTGGAATTCTGCTGAATGATATCAGTTCTTCCAAAGCTAAGTACATTTGTTGTAATCTTATGGAGATTATGTCTCCAGCTGTGGTTTGTAATAAGTTGTCATGATAAACTTTTATATGCAGAGAATGTGGCCATCAGTAATAGTACATTGTCTATTGCTGTTCTTTTAAAACATCTAATGTGCAAGATATACCTGTGCTTTGTCTGCCATCCCGCCTTCTAATAAATGTAAAGGTCTTTTTAAACTTCTCATAAAGTTGATGAACTTTCAAATGACCGACAACATACTGAATTATCCTCCTCTGATGAGGATCTATCTAATTCAGCAGATCCTTCCTCAGATATTGACACTGACAAATCTACTTATTTATTTAAAATGGAGTAGATTTGTTCTTTGTTGAAGAAGTGTTGATTCTATTGGATATTGAGGAGACTAGTCCTCTTGATATTAAAGCTAGTAAACGTTTAAATTCTGTTTATAAACCTCCTGTGGTAATTTAAGAGATTTTTCAGCTTGTATCCTTTGCCAGCAGTTAGTTTGGAGTTTTGGGAAAAGATCCCCAAAGTTGATGGGGCAATCTCTACTCTTGCTAAACGTACTATAATTCCTATGGAAGATAGTATTTCTTTTAAAGATCCTTTAGATAGAAAAATTGAATCATATCTATGGAAAGCTTATTTATTTTTAGGTCTTCTTCTTAGGCCTGCAATTTCTTTGGCTGATGTTGTAGCTGTTTCAACTTTTTGGTTGGAAACTTTAGCGCAACAAGTATCGAATCATGATTTGTCTAGCATTGTTTACTTGATTCAACATGCTAATAATTTAATTTGTGATGCCATTTTTTGATATGATTAAAATTGATGTTAAATCTCTGTCTGCTATTTTAGATAGAAGAGCTTTGAGGCTTAAATCTTGGAATGCTGATATGACTTTTAAGTCCAGATTGCTATTTCTCTCCTTCCAAGGTAATAAATTATTTGGTTCACAGTTGGATTCAATAATTTCAACTGTCACTGGGGGGAAGGGAGTTTTTTGCCTCAAAATAAGATCTAAGGGTAAATTTAAAGCTTCTAACCGTTTTTTTTTCTTAAATAAGGAACAGAAACCTAATTCTTCCCTAAGGAATCAGTTTCCAATTGGAAGCTTTCTTCAAATTGGAATAAATCCAAGCCATTTAAGAGATCAAAACCAGTCCCTAAGTCCGCATGAAGGTGCGGCTCTTATGCCAGCTCAGCTGGTAGGGGTAGATTAAGATTTTTTCTATGATGTTTGGATCAATTCGGTCCAAAATCATTGGATTCAGAATATTGTCTCTCAGGGGTACAGAATAGGATTCAGAGTAAGACCACCTGTGAGAAGATTTTTTCTCTCACGCATTCCAGCAAACCCAGTATAGGCTCAGGCTTTCCTGAAGTGGGTTTCGGACCTGGAGTTATCTGGGGTAATCATGCCAGTTTCGTTTCAGGAACAGGGTCTGGGGTTTTATTCAAATCTATTCATTGTCCCAAAGGAAGTAATTTAATTCAGACCAGTTTTGGATCTAAAAATTTTGAATCGATATGTAAGAGTACCAACTTTCAAAATGGTGACTATAAGGTCTGTTCTGCTTTTTGTTCAGCAAGGGCATTATATGCCCACAATAGACTTACAGGATGCATACCTTCATATTCTGATTTAACCAGATTGCTTTCAATTTCTTTTTTAGACAAGCATTACCAATTTGTTGCTCTTCCTTTTTGGCCTAGCGACAGCTCTAGGAATCTTTTCAAAGGTTCTTGGTGTCCTACTCTCTGTTTTCAGAGAGCGGGGTGTTGCAGTGTTTCCTTATTTGGACAATATCTTGGTACTTGCTCAGTCTTTACGTTCTGCAGAATCTCACACAAATCAACTAATGTTGTTTCTTTAAAGACATGGTTGGAGGATCAATTTACCAAAAAGTTCCTTGATTCCTCAGACAAGGTCTCATGACTGCAGCATCGGATGTGATTCCCTTTGCTCGTTTTCATATAAGACCTCTCCAGCTTTGTATGCTGAATCAATGGTGCAGGGATTATACAAGGTTATCACAATTAATATCCTTTAATCCCAGTGTTTGACTATCTCTGACTTGGTGGTTAGATCACCATCGTATAGTTATATGGGCCTCTTTGGTTCGTCCAACCTGAACAGTGATCACAACAGATGCAAGTCTTTTCAGGTTGGGGAGCTGTTTGGGGATCTTTGGTATGCGGATCTTGTTCAGATGTCCAGTTGCCAACCTTGGCCTCTTCCATTTAGGTCGGATCTTCTGTCGCAAGGTCCGTTTTTTCCATCAGGATTTGAAATCATTGAATTTGAAGGTATGGGAATTGAATGCCTAGGGCTTAGTCATAGAAGTTTCTCTGACTCAGTGATTAATACTATGTTACAGGCTCGTAAATCTATTTCTATAAAGATGTATTATCGAGTTTGAAGACTTATTTTCATGGTGTTCTTCTCATAAATTCGCTTGGCATTCTTTCAGAATTCCTAGAATTTTACAGTTTCTTCAGGATGGTTTGGATATGGTTTTGTCTGCAAGTTTCTCGAAGGGACAAAACTTTGCTAATTCTGTCTTATTTCACAGAAAGATTGCTAATTTTCCTGATATTCACAGTTTTTAACAGGCTTTGGTTTGTATCAAGCCTGTAATTAAATCAATCTCTCCTCCTTGTAGTCTTAATTTGGTTTTGAAGGCTTAACAGCTCCTCCATTTGAGCCTATGCATTCTTTGGATATTAAACTACTTTCTTAGAAAGTGTTGTTCCTTTTGGCCATCTCTTCTGTTAGAAGAGTTTCTGAATTATCTACTCTTTATTGTGAATCTCTTTTTCTGATTTTTCATCAGGATAAGGCAGTTTTGCATTTTAATTCTTTCCTAAGGTTGTGATTTCTAACAACATTAATAGAGAAATTGTTGTCCCTTCCTTGTGTCCTATTCCTACAAATCCTTTGGAGAAATCCTTCCATGCTTTGGATGTGGTAAGAGCCTTGAAATATTATGTTGAAGCTACTAGAGATTTCAGGAAGACTTCTAGTCTATTTGTTATCTTTTCTGGTTCTAGGAAAGGTCAGAGGGCTTCTGCCGTTTCCTTGGCTTCGTGGTTAAAGCTTTGGTTTCATTTAGCTTTTTTGGGGTCGGGTCAAGTCCCGTCTCAGAGAATTACAGCTCATTCTACTAGATTAGTCTCCACTTTGTGGACTTTTAAGAATGAAGCTTCAGTTGATCAGATTTGCAAAGCAGCAACCTGGTCTTCTTTGCATACATTTATTAAATTCTACCGTTTTCATGTATTCGCTTCTTCAGAAGCAGTTTTTGGTAGAAAAGTTATTCAGGCAGTTGTTTCAGTTTGATTCTTGTGCTTATGTTTTAAGTTTTTTCTTTTCATTTAATGAGAATTAACTTATATGTTGGGTTGTGGATTAATTTTTCAGCGACAAATGGCTGTTTTTATTTTTATCCCTCCCTCTCTAGTGACTCTTGCGTGGAGTTCCACATCTTGGGTATTGCTATCCCATACGTCACTAGCTCATGGACTCTTGCCAATTTCATGAAAGAAAACATAATTTATGTAAGAACTTACCTGATAAATTCATTTCTTTCATACTGACAAGAGTCCATGAGGCCCACCCTTTTTGTGGTGGTTATGATTTTTTGTATAAAGCACAATTATTTCCAAATCATTTGTTGATGCTTTTTACTCCTTTCTTTATCACCCCACTTCTTGACTATTCATTAAACTGAATTGTGGTGAGGGGTGTATTTATAGGCATTTTGAGGTTTGGGAAACTTTGCCCCATATATATCCCATACGTCACTAGCTCATGTACTCTTGCCAATATGAAATAAATAAATTTATCAGGTAAGTTCTTACATAAATTATGTTTTTTTTCCTGAAGTTTTTACACATGGTGGGTAATAAAATCCAGAAGATTTTAAAATGCCCACCCCGTGGATGCCAATGAAAGACATTTAAATTAGAATATCCATTCCTTTTTACTGTGCATGTACATTTCAAAAATATTTTTCACGTCTGCAAGGATAATAAAAACAACCATGAATCTTTGATTTGAACCAAAATTGATAAAAAAAAGCATTTGGAGACCATAGGAGTGGGAAGGCATCATGCTTCCTCCATAAATCCTACTGTCAATGAGACTGGTCAAGTTAGCAGAAACAAAAATACAATGCCCCTGTACTCTGTTCTATTGAAAGGGACAGTCTAGTATAAATTAAACTTTCAGTATTCAGATAGGACTTTTAATTTTAATCAACTTTCCAATTTACTTTTATCATCAAATTTGCTTTTTTATCTTGGTATTCTTAGTTTAAACTAAACATAGGTAAGCTCATATGCTAATTTCTAAGCCTTTGAGGGCTGCCTCACATGCTTTTTAAATCTCTTTTCAACACAAAGAGACAGAAAGTACACGTGGGCCATGTAGATAACACTGTGTTCAGGCACAGGGGGTTATTTAAGATTTAGCACAAAACAATGCTAAATTTATGACAATAGATAATAAACAGTCACAGTCATGTGATCAGGGGGCTGGAAGAAGATTCATAGATACAAGGTAATCACAGAGGTAAAAAGTATATTAATATAACTGTGTTGGTTATGCAAAACTGGGGAATAGGTAATAAAGGGATTATCTATATTTTAAAACAATAACAATTATATGGTAGACTGTCCCTTTAATCACTCATTTGTTATCTCTAAGATGTCACCAATTACCTACACTACTGCTTTTTTATAATCAGAGAGTGGGTTATTGCAGTATTCCTATCTTCTATTTGGAGAAGGTAAGTTCCTTTTTTAAGTGTTCACATACCCTTTTAGCATACCTCTAAAAATATTAATGTTAATATGTTAATCTCCTGTGCCACTACACTCCAGGAACACCCATCTTTCCAAAGAAAAGTCTCATATTCTTATTAACAGGAGGTTCACATATTCCTATCAAACATGCTTATTTATTTTATGGGAAGTTATGGTAGATATAAGGGCTTCAAAGTGCATGCATACACAGCAAATCTAGTATGATAGGGTTAGTTTTTCAAAGTGAGTTTGGTTGGAGAAAAGGATATTATCGAAATAATTTGTCACTACTCTGTGTAATACAATTTTATTTTTTCTTATAAATGTATCTATGGTTTGGGTATCTTCCAATTTATTAGAAGAGCTCTGCAAAATGAGTCTAATGAGTTTTGTGCAGTTTTGTAATTCAATTCCATTTCAATTAATAATAAACATTTGGTTTCCAATGTTGTTTTTTTGCTTTGAGAGAATGTGATATGGGTGTTCCTATGCATCATACAGGAATATCATCTGAGTATATGCATAGATTTGTCTAATTTGGCAGCCTTGACCTGAAAAAGATGTGTACTAAAATGTGAAACAAACTAAAAAAAGCAACTCCTAAGATTATTCATAGTATGCTCACATAAAACATGATATATTTCAAAACATCTGAAACATTGTAAGTGTATAATATTTGCTTAATAATGCACAAATACAGAACTAGTTCTCATTGAGAAAATGAATGTTATTGCCATTTTAATGCAAACAGATCTGATGCAATTCTATCCCATAATGACATGTGACCATTACACGCTCTTCAAGCAGCTTCACACAAAGTAATATTTTGCTTTAAGAAAATTCAATGGATTGTGTTTTTTAATGTAAAATTTCTTGAGCATACTCAGTTGACATGTTTATAAACACAATCATTTTCTAGTTTTACCACTTTTATAAATAGACAATTTTAAAACAATATTTTTAGACATATTTGCAACCTTGACATATATACTGAAAGTGTGCTTAAAATAATATATAGTTTGTGATGAGTTCTCATAGAATAAGTATCAAAAGCAATATTTACATAAAAAATAAGCTTCAGTGCATGGACAAGATGTGGTTCAGCACTGAAAGTGTTAAACAGTTTCCATATATTAAGCAACACAAGGAGCTCATTGTATAATTGTGAATTGAAAGGGAGCTCTTTGTTGTAGAACTGTCTAGTAGGGTAAGAATAATGTATTAGTAATTATGGCAGTTTAGCAATTAAAACAGAAAATTGTTTGAGAGTAAGTCAACATTTTTGTTCATTTTAGTGAAACCACACAGCTTCTAATTGGGTTTACTAGGTCTACTTCAAATCTAAGACCTTGGTTACGCATTGCTTGACTTTTAATTAAGCCACATATCAACTATCAATGTTTAACTCCCATTGCAGAAGTTATGCTTCTCAAGGCACAGCTAAGAGCTTATAAAGGAAATCAGACACACTCCATAGAGCATTTATAATTGTTGTGAAAGAAACCAAGGAGAATCTGCCATTTGGTATTTATCAAACAACTTTCAATTTATAGAAGTACCATGATACACATTTTGTGTTAAATTTTTAGCAATTTTAATTTAATCTTTGTGTTTCATATATTGCATTGTTTTTGTGGTTAAGAATTAGCAAAAATAACTATTTTCAAAAGGCAATCTACACCAAAATTGTTATTGTTTAAAAAGATAGATAACACCTTTACTTTCCATTCCCCAGCTTTGCACAACCAACATTTTATATTAATAGACTTTATAACATTTTATATTAATATACTTTATAACATTTAAACCTCTAAATGTCTCCCTGTTTCTAAGCCACTACAGACAGCTTCTAATCACATGCTTTTTTATGAACTTTTCACAATAAGAGACTGCTAATTCATGTAGGCCTTATAGATAACATTTTGCTCTTTCCCATGGAGTTGTGCAAAATACAGCACTAATTGGCTAAAATGCAAGTCAATAGATAATAAATAAGTCATGTGATCAGGGGGCTGTCAGAAGAGGCTTAGATACAAGATAATTACAGACGTAAAAAGTATATTAGTATAACCATGGTGGCTGTACAAAACTAGGGAATGGGTAATAAAGGGATTATCTATCTTTTTTAAACAATAAACATTTTGGAGTAGCCTGTCCCTTTAATACAACAGTATATACATTTGAAAAAAAGTCCACATATAACTAACAAGCATTATAGTTGAAAGCTAATCTCAATATCATAAATACTATTATGTAAACTGGATACCATAACTAATTTATTTTATTATAAATTAGGAGGCAGACTATACAGTTAACCCCTTAAAGACACAGCTTCAGTTTTTCTATAGCAGACACTGCTAGTTTGAAATACTGGTCCATCAGACAGAATCTCACTTGATAAGTAAAATTCCCACAGTACTAGTAGACAGTAACAACTTTAAGAATAAAACCAAATGTTTTAAAATGTCCTCTTTTAGATATAAGAAAGACAAATTATATTTTTAATATCAATTTTTGTGAGCTATTTAGGTATGTCTGAAAACAGTATATACATTGGAAAAAAGTCCACATATTACTAACAAGCATTATAGTTGAAAACTAATCTCAATATCATAAATACTATTATGTAAACTGGATACCATAACTAATTTCTTTTGTATTATAAATTAGGAGGCAGACTATACAGTTAACCCCTTAAAGACACAGCTTCAGATTTTCTATGATGGAATAATTCTGTCATTGGTCAATATACTATCATTGGAATGAAAAAAAAATCCTATTACAGATTAGTCATAGATTATGTTTCCTCACAAAGCATAAACAAATATTCAAGATCTGAGCAATTACAATCCACATAGTTCTTAAATTGACAGCTTGGGTAGTTAAGGGACACTGAACCCACATTTTTTGTTTCATGATTCAGATAGAGCATTACAATTTAAGCAACATTCTAATTTACTCCTATTATAATTGTTGTTCTCTTGCTATCTTTATTTGAAAAGCAGGTATGTGAATATTAGCAGACAGCCCATTTTAGGTTCAGCAATATGGATAGCGCTTGCTTATTGGAGGCTTACATTCACCCACCAATAAGCAAGCATAACCCCGGTTCTCAACCAAAAATGGGCCGGCTCCTATGCATCACATTCCTGCTTTTTAAATAAATATAGCAAGAGAACAAAGAAAAATTGATAATAGGAGTAAATTAGAAAGTTGCTTAAAATTGTACGCTCTATCTGAATCATTAAAGAAAAATTTGGGGTTAGTGCCCCTTTAGTATAAATATTTGCTTAAGATATTGTAAATGTGAAACAGATACTGGAGTTTCATAGAAGAGAGAAATTAACTTCTCTACATACCATTTTTTATATAAACATGAGAAAATGTATTAAAAGGGACATGAAACCCACAATTTTTCTTTCATGATTCAGATAGAGAATACAATTGTAAAAAACTTTCCAATGTACTTCTATTATTTATTTTGCTTCCCTCTCTTGTTATTGTTTCCTGAATGGTTTATCTAGGAAAGCTCAGGAGCAGCAAAGAACCTAGGTTCTAGCTGCTGATTGGTTGCTGCATATATATATATATATATATATATATATATACTGATTGTCATTGGCTCACCCATGTGTTCAGTCAGCAACCAGTAGTGCATTGCTGCTCCTTCAACAAAGCATACCAAGAGAACAAAGAAAAATTGAAAATAGGAGTAAATTAGAAAGTTGCTTAAAATTCCCTGCTCCATCTGAATCATGAAAGAAAAAATTTGGGTTTCATATCCCTTTAACATTTAATAAATTAGCCAAGAACATATCACAATGAGCAATACTGCAATATCGTCAAAGAGAACTAAGAAATACATTGTATTATTGTATCATTTATAAGAAATATAATATTTATATAACTGTTAATTAAGAGATTTAATTACTATTGTACTATTAATAATATTGCTATTAATTAATATTGCAAATATTTACGTTGTTTTATCCTTTCAGCTGTGATAAATGAAAATATCCTCTTAACTAAAACAAAATATTATTTATTATTTATTGAAAATTACTTCTGCATATTTTTTTCTTTATCATGAAACACATAATAAATACATGCTACAGATGGCCACCCTACCCACAAAATGCCTTGACTCTGCCCATCCCCATCCCCCCAACATGCAGCCCTGCCCTACTACCATAGCCTCACCCACAAAACACCAGCGGGACACTGCCCACAAGTTCTCTTCACCCCCCCCCCCGTCCCAGAAAGCCTTTGGGAAGTGTTGAGAGGTATGACTGGAATTGCAAAACTCTGCAACTTTTGCTAACAAAATACACAGGCCTAGATTTAGAGTTTTGTCGCTAACGACCCGCGTAGCTAACGCTGGCTTTTTTCTGGCCGCACCTTTTAAATACCTCTGGTATTGAGAGTTCACAGAATGGCTGTATTAGGCTCCAAAAAGGGAGCGTACAGGCATATTTAACGCCACTGAAACTCTCGATACCAGAGTTGCTTACGGACGCGGCCAGCTTCAAAAACGTGCTTGTGCACGATTCCCCCATAGAAAACAATGGGGCTGTTTGAGCTGAAAAAAAACCTAACACCTGCAAAAAAGCCGCGTTCAGCTCCTAACGCAGCCCCATTGTTTCCTAAGGGGAAACACTTCCTACGTCTGCACCTAACACTCTAACATGTACCCCGAGTCTAAACACCCCTAACCTTACACTTATTAACCCCTATTCTGCCGCCCCCGCTATCGCTGACCCCTGCATATTATTATTAACCCCTAATCTGCCGCTCCGTAAACCGCCGCTACTTACATTATCCCTATGTACCCCTAATCTGCTGCCCCTAACACCGCCGACCCCTATATTATATTTATTAACCCCTAATCTGCCCCCCACAACGTCGCCTCCACCTGCCTACACTTATTAACCCCTAATCTGCCGAGCGGACCGCACCACTATTATAATAAAGTTATTAACCCCTAATCCGCCTCACTAACCCTATAATAAATAGTATTAACCACTAATCTGCCCTCCCTAACATCGCCGACACCTAACTTCAAGTATTAACCCCTAATCTGTTAGGCGGTGTTAGGGGCAGCAGATTAGGGGTACATAAGGATAACGTAGGTGGCGGTCGGCAGATTAGGGGTTAAAAAAATTAATCGAGTGTCGGCGATGTGGGGGGGCCTCGGTTTAGGGGTACATAGGTAGTTTATGGCTGCTAGTGTACTTTAGAGCACAGTAGTTAAGAGCTTTATAAACCGGCGTTAGCCCAGAAAGCTCTTAACTACTGACTTTTTTCTGCGGCTAGAGTTTTGTCGTTAGATTTCTAACGCTCACTTCAGACACGTCTCTAAATACCGGAGTTAGAAAGATCCCATTGAAAAGATAGGATACGCAATTGACGTAAGGGGATCTGTGGTATGGAAAAGTTGCGGCTGAAAAGTGAGCGTTAGACCCTTTCCTGACTGACTCCAAATACCGGCGGTAGCCTAAAACTGCCAAACTCTAAATCTAGGCCTACGTCAGTAGTGATGTCGCGAACCTAAAATTTTCGGTTCGCGAACCGTGGACTCGAACTTCCGGTATTGTTCGCGAACGCGCAAACCGCGCGAACCGCCATTGAATTCAATAGGCAGGCGAACTTTAAAACCTACAAGGACTCTTTCTGGCCACAATAGTGATGGAAAAGTTGTTTCAAGGGTACTAACACCTGGACTGTTGCATGCTGGAGGGGGATCCCTGGCAAAACTCCCATGGAAAATTACATAGTTGATGCAGAGTCTGCTTTTAAGCCATAATGGGTCTAAATCAACTAACATTCCCAAAGTGGCTGTCTCAAAACATCCCGGACAGAAGATAGATTGATAGTGATAGATAGGATAGATAGATATATATAGATTGATAGTTAGATAGAATCAATAGAAGAGAAATAGATAGATTTCTTAGATATATAATTACCCTAATAAATTCTAATAATCAAACATGCCTTCTTGGACCCAACTATCTTGTGTCAATTAGTACTTTTCTTAGCACTTTAATCCCTGTTCCCCCCCCCTATCGGGGGAGTTCTATATGGCCTGCCAGATTACCCTGAAAAATTATAATAATAAGACATGTGGTCTGCTACCTATTTTAACGAGGTTGTGTTTTAAGTACTACCATTCTTAGCACTTTAATCTCTGTAACTCCCCCTATTTGGTGAGGTCTATACGGCCTGGATGATTACCCATACAAAATATAATAATAAGACATCTGCTCTTGGTCTGCGACCCATGGTAACTATGTTGTGTTAATTAGTAATGTCCTTCGCATTTTAATAGCTGTTACTCATACTCACCCTATCGGTGGAGGTCTATATGGCCTGCATGATTACCCTTACAAAATATAACAACCAAACATATGCTCTGGGACCCATGGTAAGTAGGTTGTGTTAAGTAGTACTGTTCTTTGCATTTTCATACCTGTTACAACAACAAATGGTGGCAGGTCTATCTGGCCTTCATGATTAGCTGCACCCAAACCCAAAAAAAAGCCGAGTGGTCTTAGACTAACACCCATGGCATGTTGTTTCAATTAGTACTATTCTTAGCACTTTCATCCCTGTTATGGGCGGTCTACATGGCCATCATGATTAGCCGAACAAAATACTACAATCCAACCTTTGCTCAGTCTTCATAGGCCCTTCATTGTCTGTATTTTGATAGTACAGTTCTTATTATTTGTATAGCTGATACAACACCGAATGTTGTCAGCTCTATATGGCCTGCATGATTAGCTGCACCCAATACAAAAATAAATCCAAGCGGTCTTGGATTAACACCCATGGCTAACTCTGTTGTTTCAAGTAGTACTATTCTTAGCACTTTCATCTCATCATCCCTGTTATTTCCAGGACTCTCGGTGGTGGTGGTCTACATGGCCATCATGATTAGCCTAACCAAATACTACAATCCAACCTTGGCTCAGTCTTCCTAAGGCCCTTCATTGGCTGTATTTTGGTAGTACTGTTCTTATTACTACATGGTGGTCTACATGGCCATCATGATTAGCCTAACCAAATACTACAATCCAACCTTGGCTCAGTCTTCCTAAGGCCCTTCATTGGCTGTATTTTGGTAGTACTGTTTTTATTAGTTTAATAGCTGATACGACACCGAATGTTGTCAGCTCTATATGGCCTGCATGAATAGCCGCACCCAAAGCCAAAAAAAAGCCAAGCGGTTTTGCACTAACACCCATGGCTAACTCTGTTGTTTCAAGTTCTACTATTCTTAGCTCTTTCATCTCATCATCCCTGTTACTTCCAGGACTCTCGGTGGTGGTGGTCTACATGGCCATCATGATTAGCCTAACCAAATACTACAATCCAACCTTGGCCCAGTCTTCCTAAGGCCCTTCATTGGCTGTATTTTGGTAGTACTGTTCTTATTAGTTTAATAGCTGATACGACACTGAATGTTTTCAGCTCTATATGGCCTGCATGAATAGCTGCACCCAAAGCCAAAAAAAAGCCAAGCTGTTTTGCACTAACACCCATGGCTAACTCTGTTGTTTCAAGTTCTACTATTCTTAGCTCTTTCATCTCATCATCCCTGTTACTTCCAGGACTCTCGGTGGTGGTGGTGGTCTACATGGCCATCATGATTAGCCTAACCAAATACTACAATCCAACCTTGGCCCAGTCTTCCTAAGGACCTTCATTGGCTGTATTTTGGTAGTAATGTTCTTATTAGTTTAATAGCTGATACGACACCGAATGTTGTCAGCTCTATATGGCCTGCATGAATAGCCGCACCCAAAGCCAAAAAAAAGCCAAGCGGTTTTGCACTAACACCCATGGCTAACTCTGTTGTTTCAAGTTCTACTATTCTTAGCTCTTTCATCTCATCATCCCTGTTACTTCCAGGACTCTCGGTGGTGGTGGTCTACATGGCCATCATGATTAGCCTAACCAAATACTACAATCCAACCTTGGCCCAGTCTTCCTAAGGCCCTTCATTGGCTGTATTTTGGTAGTACTGTTCTTATTAGTTTAATAGCTGATACGACACCGAATGTGGTCAGCTCTATATGGCCTGCATGAATAGCCGCACCCAAAGCCAAAAAAAGCCAAGCGGTTTTGCACTAACACCCATGGCTAACTCTGTTGTTTCAATTTCTACTATTCTTAGCTCTTTCATCTCATCATCCCTGTTACTTCCAGGACTCTCGGTGGTGGTGGTCTACATGGCCATCATGATTAGCCTAACCAAATACTACAATCCAACCTTGGCTCAGTCTTCCTAAGGCCCTTCATTGACTGTATTTTGGTAGTACTGTCATCCTTTTGAATAATAGATTACAGGAAAGGCATTGATTTTAGAATCCCAGAGATCATTTATATGACCCGTGAAATAAAAAAAAAATTCATTAGATACCCGTTACACAATTATTTATCCTCAGGCCTTTTTAATACGAGGGTCCCGGAGCCTCAACCGAAACAACAGCATGAAAGAGGAGATATGTCATCCTTTTGAATAAAAGATTACAGTAAAGGCATTGATTTTAGAAACCCACAGATCATTATTTGCAACCGTGAAATTAGAAAAAAACATTGATTACACAGCCGTGACACTTAGTTATGCTCAGGCCTTTTTAATACGAGGGTCCCGGAGCCTCAACCGAAACAACAGCATGAAAGAGGAGATATGTCATCCTTTTGAATAAAAGATTACAGTAAAGACATTGATTTTAGAAACCCACAGATCATTATTTGCAACCGTGAAATTAGAAAAAAACATTGATTACACAGCCGTGACACTTATTTATGCTCAGGCCTTTTTAATACGAGGGTCCCGGAGCCTCAACCGAAACAACAGCATGAAAGAGGAGATATGTCATCCTTTTGAATAAAAGATTACAGTAAAGGCATTGATTTTAGAAACCCGGAGATAATTTGTTGCAACCGGGAAATCTAAAAAAAAATGGATTAGACAACCAGGACACTTATTTATCCTTAGGCCTTAGTAGCAGAGGCTCCAGGACCCTCAACAAAACCAGCAGCAGTAAAGAGGACATATGGCATCCTTTAGAAAAATAGATTTCTGGAAAGGCATTGATTTTAGAAACACAGAGATCATTAGTTGCAACCGTGCAATCTCTAAAAAATTGGATTATACACCAAGTACACTTATTTATCCTTAGGCCTTTTTCGCAGAGGCTCCAGGACCCTCCACAAAACCAGCAGCATGAAAGAGGACATATGGCATCCTTTAGAAAATTAGATTTTAGGAAAGGCATTGATTTTAGAAACACAGAGATCATTAGTTGCAACCGTGAAATCTAAAAAAACATAGATTATACACCCAGTACACGTCTTTATCCTTAGTCCTTTTTATAAGAGTGTCCCGGAGCCTCAACATAAATAACAGCATGAAATAGGACATATGGCATCCTTTTGAAAAATAGATTACAGGAAAGGCATTGATTTTTGAAAGACAGAAAAAATTTGTTACAACCGGGAAATCTAAAAAAACATTGAATAGACACCCATTACACTTCTTTATCCTTAGGCCTTTTTAGCAGAGGCTCCAGGACACTCAACAAAACCAGCAGTAGGAAAGAGGACATATGGCATCCTTTGTGAAAAAAAGATTATAGGAAAGGCATTGATTTTAGAAACCCGGGGATAATTTTTTGCAACCGTGAATTTTAACTAAAAAAAATGATTGGATGGACACCCAGTACAATTCTTTATCCATAAGGCCTTTTTATAAGAGGGTCCAGGACCCTCAAACAAAAAACCAGCAGGAAAGAGGACATATGGCATACTTTTGAACAATAGAGTACAGGAAAGGCATTGATTTTAGAAACCCATAGAAATTTTTTTTTAAATGGAAATTTGAATTAAAAAAAAGATTCGATGGACAGCCAGTACACCTCTTTCTCCTTAGGCATTTTTATAAGAGGGTCCTGGACCCTCAAAAAAAAACACCAGCAGGAAAGAGGACATATGGCATACTTTTGAACAATAGAGTACAGGAAAGGCATTTATTTTAGAAACCCATAGATAATTTTTTGCAAATGGAAATTTGAATAAAAAAAATGATTCGATGGACACTCAGTACACCTCTTTCTCCTTAGGCCTTTTTATAAGAGGGTCCTGGACCCTCAAAAAAAAACACCAGGAAAGAGGACGTATGGCATCCTTTTGAACAATAGAGTACAGGTACAGCATTGATTTTACAAACCCAGAGATCATTTTGGTCAATTGTTAAATAGAAAAATAAAAATGAGTGGCCAACCAGTACACCTCTTTCTCCTTAGGCCTTTTTATAAGAGGGTCCTGGACACTCAAAAAAAATTCCGACTTGTGGGAATTTGGTAACATTTCAGGCACTTTATGCTTATACCGGGGGTCGAGGAGTGTGGACACCCAGTACAGGTCGTTCTCCTTCAGCTTTTTTATACGAGGGTCCCTCAACAGGCACGACAGCATGAAAGAACCCATTTGAACAAGGTTGGATGCTGAGCTAATCATGTCACGTTCCTCCTCCTCACTGATCTCACTGATGGTATCTTCTTCCCCCCGGCCACGTACAACACTACAGGTACCAGAGAGGTGACAACAACGAGCACCCTGGGATGACTGTTGTGCTCGGTCTTCCTCCTCCTCATCCTCCCCAAAGCCACATTCCTCCTCTGACTCCTCTTCCTCACAATCCTCTTCCTGCGTTGCCGCAGGTCCAGCAAGCAATGCTGATTCGGCTGTTTGCGGGGGTGATGGACACCACAACTCTCCCGCTTCCTCTTCACGCTCATCTACTGCCTGATCCAGCACTCTTCGCAGGGCACGCTCCAGGAAGAAATCAAATGGTATGATGTCGCTGATGGTGCCTTTGGTGCGACTGACAAGGTTTGTCACCTCCTCAAAAGGACGCATGAGCCTACAGGCATTGCGCATGAGCGTCCAGTAATTTGGCAAAAATATCCCCAGCTCCCCAGAGGCTGGCCTAGCACCCCGGTCATACAAATACTCATTAACAGCTTTTTCTTGTTGGAGCAGGTGGTCAAACATTAGGAGTGTTGAATTCCACCATGTCGGGCTGTCGCAAATCAAGCGCCTCACTGGCAGGTTGTTTCGACGCTGGATATCAGACAAGTGCGCCATGGCCGTGTAGGAACGCCTGAAATGGCCACACACCTTCCTGGCCTGCTTCAGGACATCCTGTAAGCCTGGGTACTTATGGACAAATCATTGTACAATCAGATTACACACATGTGCCTTGCACGGCACATGTGTCAACTTGCCCAATTTCAATGCCACCACCAAATTACTTCCATTGTCAGAAACAACCTTGCCAATCTCCAGTTGGTGCGGAGTCAGCCACTGATCCACCTGTGCATTCAGGGCGGTCAGGAGTGCTGGTGCGGTGTGACTCTCCGCTTTCAGGCAAGTCAACCCCAAGACTGCGTGACACTGCCGTACCCGGGATGTAGCATAGTACCTGGGGAGCTGGGGGGGTGCCATAGATGTGGAGCAAGATGCAGCAGTTGAAGAGGACTCAGACGAGGAAGAGGTTATGGAAGAGGATGGAGTAGGAGGAGTAGAGGAGGTAGCAGCAGAGCAGCAGGCCTGCCTGCAAGTCGTGGCGGTGTCACCAACTCTTCTGCAGAGCCACGCATTCCATGCTGGTCAGAAGTCAGCAGGTTTACCCAATGCGCAGTGTAGGTGATATACCTGCCCTGACCATGCTTTGCAGACCAGCTATCCGTGGTCATATGGACCCTTGCCCCAACGCTGTGTGCCAGACATGCCAAAACTTCCTTTCTCACAACAGAGTACAGGTTTGGGATTGCCTTTTGTGAAAAGAAATTTCTGCCAGGTACCTTCCACTGCGGTGTCCCAATAGATACAATTTTTTTTAAAGCATCAGACTCCACCAGCTTGTATGGTAAAAGCTGGCGGGCTAAGAGTTCAGACAAGCCAGCTGTCAGACGCCGGGCAAGGGGGTGACTTTGAGAAATTGGCTTCTTACGCTCAAACATGTCCTTGACAGACACCTGACTGTGGGCAGATGACCAGGAACTGCTACGTAAGAGAGACTGAGTGGAGGATGGTTGAGAGGGGGCAAGGAGGACAGCACTGGTTGACGTGGCTGAAGATGCTGGAGCAGGAGGAGGAGGGCGGCTTTCACTTTGTGTGCTGCTTCTACTCATGTGTTCTTCCCATCGGCCTTTGTGATGGGAGACCATGTGCCTTCGCAAAGCAGTTGTACCTAGGTGGCTGTTGGACTTCCCACGACTCAGTTTCTTTTGGCACAGGTTGCAAATGGCATCGCTGTTGTCAGAGGCAGACACACAAAAAAATGCCACACTGCTGAGCTCTGCGATGATGGCATTCTGGTGGTGGCAACAGCATGCGTTGATGGGCGTCGGCGGGCTGTCTGGCTGACCCCTGGTGACGATGCATGCTGTCTGACTGTGCCACTAGCTCCTTGAGACGACCTCCCCGTGCTTCCAAATCATCTCCTCCTCCTCTCTGTCTCCCCATCTGAACTTTCCCCCTCTTCTTCTTCTCTTCTAGCAGGCACCCACGTGACATCCACTGACACATCATCATCAACCGCTTCACTTGTATCTGAAACATCTAGAAAGGAAGCAGCAGTGGGTACAACATCATCATCATCATCACACCGTACCTCCATGTTGGTAATGCTGCCTGACTGAGACTGATCACTATTATCTACATCCTCTCTCAATGATGGTTGCGCATCACTCATTTCTTCAAAATGATGTGTCAATAACTCCTGTGACAGATCAAGTGAAGCGGCTGTGGTGCTAGTGTTGGTGGTGGCGACAGGCGGCAGAGTGGCACTGATCACTTGAGACCTGCCCAAAGCACAGCTGGACTTAGATGGTGCGTCAAGGTTAGGAGGACTAGCAGCGGAAGCTGAAGAAGATTGGGTTTCCTGTGTTAGCCATTCAACTAGGTCCTCCTCAGAAGTTTTTGCATCCCCCCTGGCACCCGGAGTCTGAACAATGTGCATATTTGTAGGGTCTAAAGGAATCACAGCACCACGACCACGACCACGGAACCTGCGGGGTGGCCTGCCTCTGCCTGTCATTTTTTTTAAAATGGACACTAACAATACTATTACACCAATTGAGTGGTGGCACTGTGAAAGTGGGCACAGTATACGCTGTGAGACTGACAACAACAAAAAAGACAGATGTTTTAAAAATCACAAATTGTTAATTTTTTGAAATATTACTAGTACTGTGGCAACAAATATGATTGTTTGGCACTATTTGGCAAATGAGCCTGTCTGGCACACACGCTGGGAGAAAGGAAACTGCAATTCAATGGCACTAGGAGACTGAAGAATCACAGTCAAAACAGTTATGATTAACAAAAAGTCCAATCCTGTTACAATAAATATGAGTGGTGGCACTAATTGGCTAGTTGGGACTGGCTCACAGGCAGGCAGGCAGGAGGAAATGCAATTCAAGGGCACTAGTAGACTGCAGATTGACAGTCAAAACAGTGTTGATTGACAAATTTTGCAATAGTGTTAAAAGAAATATGATTGCTAGCACTAATTGGATAGTTGGGCCTGGCACACAGGCTGGCAGGCAGTAGAAAAGTGCTTTTCAATGGCCCAAGCAAAATGAGGATTAAGATCAACAATCAAGATTTTTTTTATTTTAATTAGTAACTATACTGTGACAACAATTAGGATTGGTGTAAATAGTTGGCAAGACAGCCTGGCACAAAAGGATGGCAGGCAGGAGGTAGATGCAATTCAAGGACACTAGGAGACTGATTAATGACAGTCAAAACAGTGATGATTGACAATTTTTGCAATACTGTTAAAAGAAATATGATTGCTGACAACAATTGGCTAGGTGGGCCTGGCTCACAGCAGGCTGCAAGGCAGGAGGAAAGTGCTATTCAATGGCACCAGCAAACTGACGATTCAAATCACAGCAACTATTACCAAAAATTTTAAATTTTAATTATTAGAATACTGTCACAACAAATATGATTGGTGTAAATATTTTTTAAGTAGGCCTGGCACACAGGCTTGGAAGGCTGTAGAAAAGAGCTATTCTAGGGCACGAGCAAACTGAGGATTAAGATCATCAACAATAAAGATTTTTTTAATTGTAATTAGTAACTATACTGTGACAAAAAATTAGGATTGGTGTAAATAGTTGGCAAGACAGCCTGGCACAAAAGGATGGCAGGCAGGAGGGAGATGCAATTCAAGGACACTAGGAGACTGATTACTGACAGTCTAAACAGTGATGATTGACAATTTTTGCAATACTGTTAACAGAAATATGATTGCTGACAACAATTGGCTAGGTGGGCCTGGCTCACAGCAGGCTGCAAGGCAGGAGGAAAGTGCTATTCAATGGCACCAGCAAACTGACGATTCAAATCACAGCAACTATTACCAAAAATTTTAATTTTTAATTATTAGAATACTGTCACAACAAATATGATTGGTGTAAATATTTTTTAAGTAGGCCTGGCACACAGGCTTGGAAGGCTGTAGAAAAGTGCAATTCAAAGGCACGAGCAAACTGAGGGTTAAGATCATCAACAATAAAGATTTTTTTAATTGTAATTAGCAACTATACTGTGACAAAATATTTGGATTGGTGTAAATAGTTGGCAAGACGGCCTGGCACAAAAGGATGGCAGGCAGGAGGGAGATGCAATTCAAGGACACTAGGAGACTGATTACTGACAGTCTAAACAGTGATGATTGACAATTTTTGCAATACTGTTAACAGAAATATGATTGCTGACAACAATTGGCTAGGTGGGCCTGGCTCACAGCAGGCTGCAAGGCAGGAGGAAAGTGCTATTGAATGGCACCAGCAAACTGAGGATTCAAATCACAGCAACTATTACCAAAAATTTTTAATTTTAATTATTAGAATACTGTCACAACAAATATGATTGGTGTAAATATTTTTTTAAGTAGGCCTGGCACACAGGCTTGGAAGGCTGTAGAAAAGTGAAATTCAAAGGCACAAGCAAACTGAGGATTAAGATCATCAACAATAAAGATTTTTTTAATTTTTTTTTTTTTTTTTTTTTTAAAGTTTTAAAAGCAGTTTTATTGAAAAAGAAAAGGGTAGGATACATTTTGTTCAATGCATGAAAATACAGATACATGCCTTTTCCAGAATACATCATGTGAGCTCTTAGGGTACTGCTAATAACATGAAAATATCTAAACATGAATACTAATATAACTTAAACAAATTGTACAAACTATAACATTATTTTCAAATGACATAATTGCAATACTTGGACATGCATTAAAATGAATCAGGTTGGATTAACATCGAAATGTGTGGCTCCTCAGATTGAAATATTATTATTAACCACTAAGGCACACTTTATTGAACGGGTGTGTAGTCTCTAGTTTTTACGTGGTCTTCCCACTGTACCTTCATTTGGATGTAAGTGTCTAATCTCTTATTGACTAAATATGTGTATTCTTCGAGGTCTAAAATTTGATTAAATGTGTGTAGCCACTGAGCTATGCTAGGTATGTTTCTGCTCTTCCAGTTCTTGGCCACCCATTGTTTTATGCAATTGCTACCTATAAAAATTAGATTCCTCTTATCTTTTGGGGTCTTATTTGGAATAATATTAAATAACCAGATACGTGGATCCGGGGGCAAAGCGAGTCCCAACATCCCTGACATCTCTTTTGCTATTTCTTCCCATAATTTTGCAATTGGAGAACACGTCCACCAAATATGTGACATTGTCCCCGGCTGTTCCCCGCATCTCCAGCAGATCTCACTACATGAGGGGAATAACTTACTAATTCTGACAGGCGTAAGATACCACCTCTGGATTATTTTAAGATTCAGCTCGATTAGTTTGCTGGAGGCGGATACCTTAGTTACTGCTGAGAATATTTGCTGTTTGTCCTTGTGTGTCAACTCTATTTCTAGTTCTTTCTCCCAGCTATCAATGTAATGAGGAATACTGCATGAGGCTTGCAATATGGAGTATGTAAGGGAAAGGGTTCTTTTGATGGGAGAAGTTGAGTTACACAGTACCTCAAAAGGGGTTAATGAGCGTAGGAAATTATTCCTCTCTTTATGTTTATATAGGTATGAATGACACTGTCTTAGGAAATACCAATTACGGAATATGGGGAGCCCCTCCTCAATCAATTCTTCACTTGTTCTCAGGTGTTGTTCGTTCCCTAAATGTAACATCAGGATGGCTCTCGTTTTTTGTGTCCTGTTGTGCAGTTTTATTAATCCCATTCCTGGTGCAAAATCTATATTGTCTAAAAGAGGAGTTAGTGGGGAGGCCCTGGATGATATGTGTGGGTATTCTACTAGTATCCTGTCCCATACTTTAATAGTTTCTAGGATGGGTGCGTTTTGACTTATTTTATTTGACAGTGTTGTGCGTCTCTGCCAGCACAATGTACCTAGATGTCTTTGCTCTGTAAGGTCATGCTCTAGTCTCACCCAAGCCTTATATTCATAATTTGTGGACCAATCCACCACTCTTTGTAGAAAGACTGCCTGTCTGTATTTTTTAAGGTTGGGAACCCCCAGCCCCCCGTCTTTAATGCGTACGCACTTTAATTTTCTGTTTATCCTTGCTTTTCTTTTGTCCCAAATAAAGTCGAACATGGCGTACTGCAAATTAGTCAAAAAGTTTAGGGGTAAGGGAATAGGCAATGTCTGAAATAAGTATAAAATACGGGGTAGGACATTCATTTTTATAGTATTGATTCTGCCCAACCATGTAATATGTTGGGAACGCCACGATGACATGTCAGCTATCAGTGTCTTCTGTAGTGTTTTATAGTTAAGTGCATAAGAAGAAAAAATGGGGTTTATTTAGCAGCGCTAAAAAAAGCTAGGAAATGATGATACCAATCTAATTTATGTTTTATACAATCTATTTTATTTAAAAATTCTTATAACACATAAAAACAACAGCAAATACTTTTCCTAATTAATAAAGGGACGTCTCCCTTATACAACACTTATAAAAACAGACTAGAACTATATAATCCTAGAATTTCAGGTATAAAGGAATTAATTCTATAGATAACATATGGCAAGCAACAAATTTCTAAGATAAATGGTGAATTAAATATTTAAAAGGCACAAATGTATCAATCCTAATAGCTTTACAGTTCTTCAGTAACAAATTCAGTTATAAAGTTACACAGTTACTTTCCTTGGACATATAATTGGCTCAGGTGTGCTGGATAGTTAAAAAGGCAAAAAACAGCCAATATTCTGATTTAGGTGCCAAAGCAATCGTGGTTAATGGAAATGGTTAATTTAACAGATGAATACCTTGATGTCTTTAAAGTTCAGTTTGCGTGTTTTAAAAAACGTAGTGCAAATTAGTGTAGAGGTACCTTAATCTGTCCTGGTTGCAACCGCTGATTATCTTCACTGTGAGGGATTCACAGACTGTTTGTTCCTGGTGCTTCTGATAAGTCACCTGACCTTCTCTTTGATTCAGAGGTCAGGGGTGATGATCCGTTCTGGTGATGTAGTTATTCTTTTTTTTTGTTTTCCTTTCTTCTTATAGCCCAAATATTGTTTTCATCTGGGTTCCCTCAGACTTCTTAAGGTTTGAAGAAATCTTTGGTCAGTGTTTAGCAGTAACACCGTATTCCCTGAAGTTACCAAAGGTAGATTTTAACTTGCAGGGTCAGGAGAAAAGTTTAAAGTTGCAGGGTCACACAGCTTTGTGACAGTAGTAAATGAAGTTTAGTAGAGTGTAGCAGGTCCCATTCAACGCGTTTCACCCTTCTGGGCTTTATCAAGAATGCTTATCCTGCTAGCTTCTGGCTTTTTAAAGGTATGAATGTGTTTTGATTGGTTCCTTCATTTCCTTTTGATTTCTATCAACACCTGTGTGGCTTCCAATGTAAAGGTGGACTTTATTTAAGTTGGTAATGATTGTTTCTGTGTTGTTATTTAGTTACATGATACACAAGGAAGAGAACTTATCATTTCTGCTTTATTAGCATTCACACAATTCAACTTATATATTTCAATTCTAAAGAGCCTTTATTAGATAATATACATTTAGATCGTGCAAACTTAAAATTACCTAAACTGAAACGAAAATATAAGAATCAGAATTACCATTCCCATATCTAGAATTATTGTAAGTGGGTAAAAATTAATGATATATATATATTCCTTTTCAACAAAGGATAGTAAGTTCAACAATTTATAAATTTGTAACAATTTAAAAATGGACGAAACGAAAATATAAGAATCAGAATCATCATTCCCATATCTAGAATTATTGTTAGTGGGTAAATGTTAACGATATATACATATTCCTTTTCAACAAAGGATAGTAAGTTCAACAATTTATACATTTGTAACAATTTAAAAATGGACGAAACGAAAATATAAGAATCAGAATCATCATTCCCATATCTAGAATTATTGTTAGTGGGTAAAAATTAACGATATATACATATTCCTTTTCAACAAAGGATAGTAAGTTCAACAATTTATAAATTTGTAACAATTTAAAAATGGACGAAACGAAAATATAAGAATCAGAATCATCATTCCCATATCTAGAATTATTGTTAGTGGGTAAAAATTAACGATATATACATATTCCTTTTCAACAAAGGATAGTAAGTTCAACAATTTATAAATTAACAATTTAAAAATGGATGTACAATTAAATCAGAAATTATCAATCCCATAACTAGAGTTATTGCTAGTGGGTAAAAATATGGCTTATTCAATTAATTTATTTATTTTAGGGGGATAAAAATTCCTTTTTAATTACTAGAAAAATGAATTTATATAGGGCTTGTACTATCTTTGCCCAAGATAAATTGAAATGTTATTGCTTATTTAATGTATGTGAGTATTTTCTATATAAGTGGCTGATTTAACCTGGAAAATGTTCGCATATTGTAAGAGACTTTTATAAGAAGGGGGAAATGTCTATCTCAGAGTTCAAGCCTCCAGGTTGGAGGGTATTCATTAGGTATATAATTTCAGCTTCTGCCTTTAGGAGTTTATTTTCCCAGTTTCCCCCTCTCCAGTCGGGGTGAACTTTTTTAATTCCCCAATATTTAAAATCTTTAAGGTTGTTGTTGTGTACTTCCCTAAAGTGGCGATAGATATAAGGGTCAAGGTTACCCCTATCTATGCAAGAGAGGTGCTCCCTTATCCTTTCACGGAGCATTCTGGTTGTTTCTCCTATGTAAATTTTTTTACATGAACATTGAATGGCGTAAATAACGCCTTTATCTTGACATCTAATTGTGTCTCTTATTTTGAAAGTAAAGTTTCCACTTTTTGATTTTAAAATCTTTTGTTTACTACTAAATTTACAGGCCCGGCATCTAAAACAGGGGAAAAAACCATTTAAAGGATTTCCGTCTAGGCACCTTTGAGTGTCTTTCTTCTTTATGCTTTTCAATTGACTGGGAGCTAGTAGGCTCTTCAAATTCTGTGCTTTCCTATATATTATTTTTGGGTTTTCCCCCACTTTTCCCCCTATGATGGGATCAGTTTGTACTAAGTGCCAATGTTTTTTTAAAACTCTTTGGATGTTTAGGTTGTCATGACTGAACTCAGTTATAAAGGGCACATTAATTTCATCTCGATTTTCTTTGATATCTTTTGTTTTATATTCTAAGAGGTCCCTCCTTACTTTCTTATCTACCTCTTGTTTAGCTTCATTGATTACTTCTGGACTATATTCTCTTTCTAAGAATTTCCTTTCTAAGATCTTTATTTGATCCTGATAATCTGTCATTCTTGAGCAATTCCGTTTAATTCTTAAATATTGCCCTTTAGGGACATTGTCTTTCCACTTTTTCATGTGGCAGCTGTTATAATGGATTAGATTATTGGCATCCACCTTTTTAAAATGTGTTTTGGTTATTAATTGGTTTTCTACAATTTCGATATCTAAGTCCAAGAAGGTGATTTGGCTTTTGCTATAGTTACTGGTAAAGGATAGTCCCATTTCATTTTTATTCATATCTGTCAGAATAGTGTTTAGATCAGTTTCACTACCCCCCCATATAAAGAACAGGTCATCTATGTATCTGCTATAGAGCACAAGATCCGCGCCCAGACTATGCCTAGGGAAGAAACCTTCCTCCCAATATCCCATAAAGAGATTGGCATAGCTGGGTGCGAATCTTGTGCCCATAGCTGTTCCCTTCTTTTGAATGTAAAATTTGTCCTCAAATGAGAAATAATTATGGCCTAGGATGAATTTTATTCCATCCTCTATGAATTTCTTTTGTTCCATACATAGTTTGTTGTCCCTATCTAGGGTATTTGAGATTGCCATCAGTCCAAATTCCAAAAGGAATGGGATGAGACATTAAAAAATGCATCCACAACACTATTACAAATTTTAAAGAGATCACGAGAAGATTCACTTGACATAGTTGAGAAGAACATAATCACCATAAAAAATAAATTAAGTAATGAAAAAGAAAATGTTGACTTTAAAAATTCACAGATAGACATTATGAAAAAATTGGACAATTTAAGTATGGAATTACAGGAGGTTAAAATAAGAAAATTAAAGAGGGATAAGGAAGATTATAATGAAGTTGCAAACAGAGAAGAGGAGAAAATAAATAATAGGGAAGAGAGACAGAAAAATCAACATTTTGAGGGTAACACAGGTAATTACAAACACAATGCACATGCCATAAGGGAAAATTATTCCAATTCCCCTTATCACCAATCCAAGTCATATCAATACAATGATCAAAATCAAGAAAATAGGACACCATATGACAGAACTCCAAAAAGGATAAACTATAGGGAAACTACTGAATTCAGACCTCAACAATATAAATCAAACTACAGAACAAACTATTATAGACCTAGGGGACCACAATACATGACAAATACAAATAGAAACCCACCTGAACACCCAAGCTATAATGACTATAGAAGACCCCATACAAATCGTAACTTTTTTGAGAACCATAACTATAACCACTATAGAAGACAGGATGATTATTATGAAGAGCATAACCAACCAAGGGGCCACATAGCATATAGTTATTGGCCAAATGACAATAAACCAAGATACCAGGGGTACAACAACCATAATAGAGATTGGGAATATAGAAATAATAGAGAACATAATTACAACACACGAATACAAACAGAACCTGAAAAAGAATGGAGAATAGACACCACGAATAGATTTACACTATTAGAAGAGAAAGAACAACAAAAAAACATGAATTATTTTTTAGAGATGAGCCCACAAAGACCCAGCACTTCAAAACAAACAGAACATTCAAAAGACCCACCAGTGGGAATGAGAAAAAGAATAAGAGAGGATGTAGAGGAGGAAAAAGAAAAAGACAGGGAAATAAAAAGAGTGAAATAAAAATACAACAAAAAAGTGGCATTTTCAATATTAGTAAAAAAACTTTAACCACAGAGGAAGAAAGAGTGTTAAACTTAGGCCTTAGCTATGCTCCCTCTACGAGATTAAACAAATTCAACACACACATACATGTGAGCCAGTTTGTAAGGAAGTTAACCTTGAAAAAATATTTCCTACGGGATCCAATAGAGAGAAATTGGCAACAACCAAAAGAGACACCCACCATATCGCCTATGGCCTCAAATAGTAACATAGTAATACCACAAGTAATTCATTCAAAAATGAAACCGAAATCCACTTTTTATCCGACAAATGAAAAAGGAAGGAATATTGAATTATTCGAAAAATTGGTTCAGGAAGATATTAAGAAAATAAAAACTAACAATAAGATACCAAAAAATTTAACTTACAAAGAAAGAAAAGTTCTTAAAGAATTGCAAAATGATACCAGCATAGTAATTAAACCGGCAGATAAAGGGGGTGGGGTTGTAATCATGGACAGAGATAAATATATAGAAGAAGCACAAAGATTACTTAATGAAGGGGATACATATCAGGAACTAAAACTAAATCCAACCAAGAAATTTCTGGGTGAACTAACCAAATTATTAGAGGATGCAAGAGAAAAACAAATTATAAATAAAAAAGAATTTGATTTTCTATTTACAAAATTTCCAAAAATACCAATTCTATATTTCTTACCAAAGATTCATAAAAATCTAAATAATCCCCCCGGTAGACCCATAATATCGGGTATTAACTCCCTCACCTCCAACCTCTCGAAATACATAGATGGATACCTACAGGGCTATGTTAAAAAATTACCCTCTTACCTAAAGGATACCACTGACATCTTGAAAAAATTAGAGGTAATTAAGTGGGAATCACACTACACATTAGTGACATGCGATGTTTCGTCGCTTTACACCAATATAAGTCATGATTTGGGACTGATGGCAATCTCAAATACCCTAGATAGGGACAACAAACTATGTATGGAACAAAAGAAATTCATAGAGGATGGAATAAAATTCATCCTAGGCCATAATTATTTCTCATTTGAGGACAAATTTTACATTCAAAAGAAGGGAACAGCTATGGGCACAAGATTCGCACCCAGCTATGCCAATCTCTTTATGGGATATTGGGAGGAAGGTTTCTTCCCTAGGCATAGTCTGGGCGCGGATCTTGTGCTCTATAGCAGATACATAGATGACCTGTTCTTTATATGGGGGGGTAGTGAAACTGATCTAAACACTATTCTGACAGATATGAATAAAAATGAAATGGGACTATCCTTTACCAGTAACTATAGCAAAAGCCAAATCACCTTCTTGGACTTAGATATCGAAATTGTAGAAAACCAATTAATAACCAAAACACATTTTAAAAAGGTGGATGCCAATAATCTAATCCATTATAACAGCTGCCACATGAAAAAGTGGAAAGACAATGTCCCTAAAGGGCAATATTTAAGAATTAAACGGAATTGCTCAAGAATGACAGATTATCAGGATCAAATAAAGATCTTAGAAAGGAAATTCTTAGAAAGAGAATATAGTCCAGAAGTAATCAATGAAGCTAAACAAGAGGTAGATAAGAAAGTAAGGAGGGACCTCTTAGAATATAAAACAAAAGATATCAAAGAAAATCGAGATGAAATTAATGTGCCCTTTATAACTGAGTTCAGTCATGACAACCTAAACATCCAAAGAGTTTTAAAAAAACATTGGCACTTAGTACAAACTGATCCCATCATAGGGGGAAAAGTGGGGGAAAACCCAAAAATAATATATAGGAAAGCACAGAATTTGAAGAGCCTACTAGCTCCCAGTCAATTGAAAAGCATAAAGAAGAAAGACACTCAAAGGTGCCTAGACGGAAATCCTTTAAATGGTTTTTTCCCCTGTTTTAGATGCCGGGCCTGTAAATTTAGTAGTAAACAAAAGATTTTAAAATCAAAAAGTGGAAACTTTACTTTCAAAATAAGAGACACAATTAGATGTCAAGATAAAGGCGTTATTTACGCCATTCAATGTTCATGTAAAAAAATTTACATAGGAGAAACAACCAGAATGCTCCGTGAAAGGATAAGGGAGCACCTCTCTTGCATAGATAGGGGTAACCTTGACCCTTATATCTATCGCCACTTTAGGGAAGTACACAACAACAACCTTAAAGATTTTAAATATTGGGGAATTAAAAAAGTTCACCCCGACTGGAGAGGGGGAAACTGGGAAAATAAACTCCTAAAGGCAGAAGCTGAAATTATATACCTAATGAATACCCTCCAACCTGGAGGCTTGAACTCTGAGATAGACATTTCCCCCTTCTTATAAAAGTCTCTTACAATATGCGAACATTTTCCAGGTTAAATCAGCCACTTATATAGAAAATACTCACATACATTAAATAAGCAATAACATTTCAATTTATCTTGGGCAAAGATAGTACAAGCCCTATATAAATTCATTTTTCTAGTAATTAAAAAGGAATTTTTATCCCCCTAAAATAAATAAATTAATTGAATAAGCCATATTTTTACCCACTAGCAATAACTCTAGTTATGGGATTGATAATTTCTGATTTAATTGTACATCCATTTTTAAATTGTTAATTTATAAATTGTTGAACTTACTATCCTTTGTTGAAAAGGAATATGTATATATCGTTAATTTTTACCCACTAACAATAATTCTAGATATGGGAATGATGATTCTGATTCTTATATTTTCGTTTCGTCCATTTTTAAATTGTTACAAATTTATAAATTGTTGAACTTACTATCCTTTGTTGAAAAGGAATATGTATATATCGTTAATTTTTACCCACTAACAATAATTCTAGATATGGGAATGATGATTCTGATTCTTATATTTTCGTTTCGTCCATTTTTAAATTGTTACAAATGTATAAATTGTTGAACTTACTATCCTTTGTTGAAAAGGAATATGTATATATCGTTAACATTTACCCACTAACAATAATTCTAGATATGGGAATGATGATTCTGATTCTTATATTTTCGTTTCGTCCATTTTTAAATTGTTACAAATTTATAAATTGTTGAACTTACTATCCTTTGTTGAAAAGGAATATATATATATCATTAATTTTTACCCACTTACAATAATTCTAGATATGGGAATGGTAATTCTGATTCTTATATTTTCGTTTCAGTTTAGGTAATTTTAAGTTTGCACGATCTAAATGTATATTATCTAATAAAGGCTCTTTAGAATTGAAATATATAAGTTGAATTGTGTGAATGCTAATAAAGCAGAAATGATAAGTTCTCTTCCTTGTGTATCATGTAACTAAATAACAACACAGAAACAATCATTACCAACTTAAATAAAGTCCACCTTTACATTGGAAGCCACACAGGTGTTGATAGAAATCAAAAGGAAATGAAGGAACCAATCAAAACACATTCATACCTTTAAAAAGCCAGAAGCTAGCAGGATAAGCATTCTTGATAAAGCCCAGAAGGGTGAAACGCGTTGAATGGGACCTGCTACACTCTACTAAACTTCATTTACTACTGTCACAAAGCTGTGTGACCCTGCAACTTTAAACTTTTCTCCTGACCCTGCAAGTTAAAATCTACCTTTGGTAACTTCAGGGAATACGGTGTTACTGCTAAACACTGACCAAAGATTTCTTCAAACCTTAAGAAGTCTGAGGGAACCCAGATGAAAACAATATTTGGGCTATAAGAAGAAAGGAAAACAAAAAAAAAGAATAACTACATCACCAGAACGGATCATCACCCCTGACCTCTGAATCAAAGAGAAGGTCAGGTGACTTATCAGAAGCACCAGGAACAAACAGTCTGTGAATCCCTCACAGTGAAGATAATCAGCGGTTGCAACCAGGACAGATTAAGGTACCTCTACACTAATTTGCACTACGTTTTTTAAAACACGCAAACTGAACTTTAAAGACATCAAGGTATTCATCTGTTAAATTAACCATTTCCATTAACCACGATTGCTTTGGCACCTAAATCAGAATATTGGCTGTTTTTTGCCTTTTTAACTATCCAGCACACCTGAGCCAATTATATGTCCAAGGAAAGTAACTGTGTAACTTTATAACTGAATTTGTTACTGAAGAACTGTAAAGCTATTAGGATTGATACATTTGTGCCTTTTAAATATTTAATTCACCATTTATCTTAGAAATTTGTTGCTTGCCATATGTTATCTATAGAATTAATTCCTTTATACCTGAAATTCTAGGATTATATAGTTCTAGTCTGTTTTTATAAGTGTTGTATAAGGGAGACGTCCCTTTATTAATTAGGAAAAGTATTTGCTGTTGTTTTTATGTGTTATAAGAATTTTTAAATAAAATAGATTGTATAAAACATAAATTAGATTGGTATCATCATTTCCTAGCTTTTTTTAGCGCTGCTAAATAAACCCCATTTTTTCTTCCTATCCACCATTTAGTTCTCTTTGAGGGAAGAACTTTTTTAGCAGCAGGAATCCACCTTTAGGCGCTCCTATCACACTACACATAAATACCTATTATAGTTAAGTGCAAACATCTCCTGAATAGATGGTGCTAGCATGATCCCTAAATATTTTAGGCTGTTTTTCTGTATACGAAATGTGCAGATATCTTGTATTCGCTCTAATAGGGCCTTATCACATTGTAGTGGGAGCAATTCTGATTTGTTTTTATTAATTAGGAAATTAGATGCCACATGAAATTTGTCAAATTCTTCTAGTAATTGGGGGACCGACTCTGAAGGAGATGTTAAAAAAAACAAGATATCGTCTGCGTACAGCAGCGCCTTATGCTCGATCTCTGATATATGAAGACCTTTCATCCTAGCATTTGATCTTATTTTGGTCGCTAAAGCCTCTATTACGCATGCGAACAACAGGGGTGACAGTGGGCACCCCTGTCTAGTCCCATTTGAGATATTAAGTACCCCAGAGAAGATCCCATTCACTCTGACCTTGGCTGTGGGAGACGTGTATAGGGCCATAATTTTTTAAATAAATGCGTCACACATCCCAAATTTCCCTAGAACCCTGCGTAAAAAAAGCCAACTGACTTTCTCCGCGTCAGTGGAGACCACTGTCGTTTGTATTTTCTTATCTTGCACGTAGTTAATAAGATGGATAGCCCTGACTGTATTATCTTTTGCCTCGCGTGCCTGAATAAAGCCCACTTGATCACTACCGATAAGGGATGGTAATATCATTCCCAGTCTATTTGCTAGAATTTTTTAGTATATTTTTAGGTCGGAATTCAACAATGAAATTGGTCGGAAATTCTCAGGTCTATCTGGGGGTTTACCTGGCTTTGGGAGCACTGTTATGTATGCCTCTAGGTTATGTGTTGAAAAGGGGGACTTCTCGGTTATGTCATTAAATAGTGTCAACATATGGGGGATCAATGTTTCTCTGAATTTTTTGAAGTAGCCGTTGGAGAAGCCATCCGGCCCTGGAGCTTTGTTTGCTGGTAATTGGGCTATTACGTCTTTTATCTCCTTAAGAGTTATTGGGGCTTTCAGGGTGTTGTTTTGGTCTGTTGTTAGTTGGGGCAAAGTTATATTACTCAGATATTCCTGAATATGCCTGTTTTGGTCCGTGGGGTTTTCTATTTCACCCTTCAAATTGTACAACTGTTCGTCGTACACCCTAAAGGATTCTGCTATTTGGTCTGAGGTGTATACCTCCTTATTTTGTCTATTACGAAGTGTGAGAATGTAATTCCTATTTATTTTGCGTTTTAATTTCCTTGCTAGGATTGGGCCGCATTTAATGTCTCCCTCATAGTACTTCTGTCTCAATTTAAATGCACTAAGCTTACATTCTTTTCCCAGCATTGAGTTAATCGAAGACCTGCAGTCGACTATTTTCTGTTGGAGTACAGGGTCTGCCGTATTCGCCTCCCTTTGCTTCTCTAATGTCTCTAATAATTGTAGTGCATCGTTTAGAGTTCTACTTGCTTGTTTGGCCTGGTATGACTGTATACTGATTATTTCTCCCCTTAACACAGATTTATGTGCTTCCCATATGGATCTAATATCCAGTTTGGGATTTGTGTTCGTGTTGATGTCAAAATATTCTCTCATCACTTTTTCTAATTTCTGGAAATGAACCGGGTCCTCTAATAGGCCCTCATCTAGTCTCCACGCGTATTGTTTGCAAGGGATGTGTGGCCAATTAAGTTCGCAACTGACTATTGAATGGTCAGACCATGAGTTCGGAAGAATCTTTAGTCGTGTTACCCTGGTTAGATTTGTGACATCTACCATAAAGTAATCAATACGTGAGTGTCTGTGGTGAGGGTTAGAGTAGAAGGTATATTCTATCCTATCGGGGTATGTCACTCTCCAAGCATCGTGTAGGGCAAGATCTCTCATATGTGACTTAACCATGCGGATCACTCGGTGTGGTGTGGAGGAAGAGTGATTGGAGTTATCTAAAGTGGGGTTCATAGTTAAGTTAAAGTCCCCTCCCATTATCACCGCTCCCCTGGCTACCTCTAGGAGTAAGTTAGATAGTCGTTTAAAGAATATATCTTGCTTTATGTTAGGGGCATAAACATTCACTAAGGTGACCATTGAATTGTATAATTTGCCTACTAGGATTAGGTACCGCCCTGATTTATCTGCATGCTTTTTAATTAGGGTAAAAGGGATACCTCTCTTTATAAGGATACCTACTCCGTTTGTTTTAATAGAATTGGATGCGTAATACGAGTCCCCAAATTTAAAAGCAAAAGTTTTAGGTTCCCTTCCCCTGAGAAAATGTGTCTCCTGCACATAGATCACTTCGCCTTTCTTCTGTTTAAGATCCCTTAATGCTACATTTCTCTTGTATTGGCTATTAAGTCCCTTGGCATTAGCTGTGAGAAAATGAATATTATTCGCTGTGTGTGCCATCTCATTTATTAGCTACCTCCCCCTCCCGGACTAGGATTATTGTTTTAGATGAATTTAGTTGTATTGCCTTGGTGGTAAGTGGGTCGCTTCTGTGCCATAGTGCCCTAATAAAATGCTGTGGGGGTTCTGGGCCGAGAGTATCTTTAGTCCTGAAATCAGTGCCTATGTGTTTGCATTCCAAGAAAATCGACATGTCAAGTCTAATATAATCATTTGAGTTAAAACTATAACATAAACAATTACATGAACATAAAAGAAAAACAATAAACAGTAACAATAACAAATAACATTGCTCTTTGGAAGGAACTATCCTTCTGAGCATAATCAATGTTAGGGAGTATGTCCAGAGTTGCTCCCTTGTCAGTGTATTATCAACGTTTTCTACTTTCTTGAGGGATTAATGCAACAGTACAGTTGTAAATATATTAACATTATAACAGTGTGGGCTTTTGCCCTAGATAAACTACATAATAATAAGATCCCTGTGGTCACAAGTCCCGTACATAGTTCAAATTTGTGCTCCAACGGATTATAGAAAGTCTGCGCCCAGCTGGAGCAAATTTGTTAACTGGCATATATAACTCTATGCTTATTACAAATAATTTTATCTTACTGAATATTAAAAGTTCCTATCTCTGGTTAAGAAACAGAGTAAACAGGAAAGATCTCACCCTGTGCTGGGTCCATTTCTCTCTGAGGATAGGTCAGGTCTCTGCTTCTATTTCTAGCCCAACTTCACCACCTGGCTCTTTCGTCTTCTTTCTTTTGGACGAAACTTTTGTCCACTTCTGAATGGAGTCCTGCATATTTTGACTTTGTTTGAAATTTCTTTTGTCCTCCGTGCTCACATCAGAGGGGTGTGGTTGATGAAAAGTCAGCTTCAGTTCTTCTGCCAAGGTGGGTAGATCTTGTTCTGTTTTGTAGGTAACTGTGCGCCCTTCGTGTGACACAATCAGGCTAAAAGGGAAGCCCCATCTATATTTTATGCGGTGTTCCTGCAGTACTTTAGTGATAAACCGAACCTCTTTTCTTCTTTGTATGGTAGCAGGGCTGAGATCTAGGTAGATCTGAATGCTGTGGTCAACATATTGGATGGTAGGAGTAGTGCGTGCGGCCTGCCATATTTTTTCTTTCTCTGTATAGCGCAGGAACCGTATAATTATGTCCCTTGGCGGTGCGTTTGGAGGGGGTGGAGGTCTCAGAGCTCTGTGTGCTCTATCTAGCTCAATGTCAGGTATTGTCTGATCCTTGACTAGGAATTTAAACAGGCCTTGAAGATAGTTAGGTATGTCTGGATGTGCTACTGATTCGGGTATACCCCTAACCCTCAGATTATTACGTCGCCCTCTATTATCTAGATCCTCAATCTTGTCTTGTAGAGATTCCATCTGGGCTTGATGTACATTGGTCTGTGTTGTCACTTCATCAAATAAGGTGTTCATGGTCTCTTGTGTTTCTTCTACACATTCAATCCTCTGCCCCATCTCGTTTAAATTTCTTTTCATATTTGCTATATCTGTGGTTATAAGGGCTTTGAGGGCATCGAAATCTGCTTTAGTGGGTAAATTAGCTATATCAGCTTTTATCTGAGAAGCGCAGGCTTCAGAAATAGCCATGGATGGTGCATTTGGGGCATCCAAACTCAATGATCCTTGAGATAGGGTTTCTGCATCAGATTGAGTGTTTGCAGCGCTCTGAAAAAAAGTGCTCACTGAAGCAGGTAGATGGTTTTGGCTTTTAGGTGCCTTGTCTCCCTTGTTTTTAGCTTTAGAGGTCATCTCTGGAATACAATTAGGCCAAGGTGGGGTATATAGAGAAAGGGCTGTAAATGCAGTGTGCTTTGTTATAATTCTTTGAACTTTTAGTGTCTCTTGTCTCCACCCCCTGTTAGTTAGCTGATTTTACTCCAATATTTTGATCTTCCCGCCAGGCCGTTATAGCAATAAAAAAGGACTCCCTCTATTTTCTTTACTCCATATTTGTGCTTTGTTTTTTTGTTTTTAGCATGGGTGTTTCAGCATTTTAATATTATGTAAAGTAGGTGATTCAGAATATGTGCTCGCACGCCATGACCATCGGCCTTGTATCAAGTTTGTCCTTTCCTATGTGTGTCCTGGTTCACCTGCAGCCTAGGCCGTAATGGCGTCATGTGAAATTCACATCTCTCCTCTGTTAGCAGTTAGTGCTGGCTAAGGGAGCGTTTGTCTTAATAAAAGTAATGCGACTTCTATTATCGCTTCAGTCTCCGCTTTGAACTGTTATGTTATGGTGTCGGGTCTTACCCCCTGTATAGTCCCCGGAGCCATATGTCTTAGCCGTTAGCCTGTGGTGGGTCCGTTGCGGTTCCCGATCTGAAGCTCACATTGTCCGGTGTCCGGTGAATATATGAGGTTAGCGCCTCTTGTCTGTACTAGGGATCCAAAATTTTTAATTAATACCCTCTGTTATGGGCTATTAGGAGCAACTCTGGTGCCGGAGCTTCACACACCTGCGGCCATTCACCCGCACGACCAGGCTCCGCCCCCAAAGATTTTTTTAATTTTAATTAGTAACTATACTGTGACAAAAAATTTGGGTTGGTGTAAATAGTTGGCAAGACGGCCTGGCACAAAAGGATGGCAGGCAGGAGGGAGATGCAATTCAAGGAAACTAGGAGACTGATTACTGACAGTCTAAACAGTGATGATTGACAATTTTTGCAATACTGTTAACAGAAATATGATTGCTGACAACAATTGGCTAGGTGGGCCTGGCTCACAGCAGGCTGCAAGGCAGGAGGAAAGTGCTATTCAATGGCACCAGCAAACTGACGATTCAAATCACAGCAACTATTACCAAATATTTTTATTTTTAATTATTAGAATACTGTCAAAACAAATATGATTGGTGTAAATATTTTTTAAGTAGGCCTGGCACACAGGCTTGGAAGGCTGTAGAAAAGTGCAATTCAAAGGCACGAGCAAACTGAGGGTTAAGATCATCAACAATAAAGATTTTTTTAATTTTAATTAGTAACTATACTGTGACAAAAAATTAGGATTGGTGTAAATAGTTGGCAAGACGGCCTGGCACAAAAGGATGGCAGGCAGGAGGGAGATGCAATTCAAGGACACTAGGAGACTGATTACTGACTGTCTAAACAGTGATGATTGACAATTTTTGCAATACTGTTAACAGAAATATGATTGCTGACAACAATTGGCTAGGTGGGCCTGGCTCACAGCAGGCTGCAAGGCAGGAGGAAAGTGCTATTGAATGGCACCAGCAAACTGACGATTCAAATCACAGCAACTATTACCAAAAATTTTAATTTTTAATTATTAGAATACTGTCACAACAAATATGATTGGTGTAAATATTTTTAGATTTTAATATTAAAATTATGTTAAGAAGTGCAATGCACATATGACTCTATGAGTGGTCGCACTGGCTGGCTGCTACGTAGGGCAGCAATTATAACAACAGTATGCTGTGTAAGTCAGATAGACAGTTAGACACAGGCCTGATAGAAAATACAATTAGATTACACTAGAAAAATGATTGAAATTATTTTTTTGGGGGGGAAATTAAAAAAAGGTTAAACACATATGAGTCGTGGCTCATAGACTAGGGAGGGCAGCAAGTAAACACAGTAGGATCTCTATGTCAGCAAAACACACAGGCCGGATAGAAAATTATATTAGATTACACTAGCAAACAAATTTAAACTTTTTTTTTTTTCATATTAAAATTAAGGTGAAAGAAAAATAGATATGAGTGCTGGGTGGCTGCCTGGCACAGACCAATTAACCAAAAGACTGAAAAAAAGAGGTATATTAATGCTGAGTGAGCCTGACAGACACAGGCATGATAGTAAATGTAATTAGATTACACTAGAAAAATATTTTTTTGTGTTTTTTTTTTTAAATTAAAAATAATGTTATAAACGGATATTAACACTGGTGGCTGCTGGCTGGCACAGAGCAATGAACCAGAGTATATGCTGTGTGACACTGGCCTGATAGAAAATGAAAAAAAATTACACTAGAAAAATAATTATATTTTTGGGTTAGTTAAATTTAAACTAATGTTGTTAGGGAGATATCAGTGGTGGCAGTAGTCACATCATATGCTGTGAGCCTTAAACACACAGCTGAAAGCCAGGCAAATGCTAATAAAAAGAAAAAAAAAAAAAAAAAACGGCACGAAATATAGCCCTAAAAAGGGCTTTTTGGGGTGCTGTGCTTGCAGCAGAGATGAGTGGAGTCCTTCTGGACTGTAAATACACTAGCCTAGCTATGTTTTTCCTATTAATGTCAGGAGCAAAAACACAACACGTCCTCTCATTAAAAAAGCAAGGTCGTTATGAGTCTAAAATGGCGGATTCCGAGTAGCTGGGAGTGTCTGTGAGGGAGTGTCTGATGTTGATTGGCTCTAATGTGTCAGGCGGCTGTGACATAAAGGGTCAAAGTTTCCACAATGATGACACATAGGGGCGGATCGAACATCGCCATGTGTTCGCCCACAAACGCGAACGCAAACAACCTATGTTCTCTGTGAACCGTTCGCGGGCGAACAGTTCGGGACATCATTATACGTCAGTAACTTCATCTTAGTTGTGAAGAAAACTAGGGATTAGGGGGGCGGAGCTGGCCAGCAACAGAGATGGTCGCATGATCAGAGAGCTCTTCGCAATTAGTACCCAAGAAAACCCTATTTTCATTAAGAAACCGAAAAAAAAAAACAACTACATGGAAGGGTGATTCTGCAGGAAGGGACCCTGGGCATGCTGCAACCATTTGGGTAACTGAATGATTTATGCTGAGCTGAGCAGTTGTACCGGAGCTGATCGCCACACACTGAGGCGCCATCTTGGATTGTTAAAACATCCAGCAAGAACGACAGCTGAAATTACAGGCGCTTATTAAACCCTGAGCTTCTATCGTAATATATTGCCTACTGTGTGTTACAGCACTTGCTAATATGTGTGCACAAATAACCTTTCAAGCGGTAAAGGAACTGTTGGAAGATCATGTGAAGGGGCTATGTGAGAGGCTGGACGCCTTACTCTGCACGATCCAATCGACACGTATATGTGGTAATGAGAGTGTGGGGGAGCATAAGGGAGTACAGGAACCGCAGAATGCTAAAGCATCCACAGCATTTCAAGGGAGCCCTTCTTTATTGCCAACATCGGACACAAGCCCCAGGACAGAGACTCTCTCATATGGGATATATTTGCCCCCACCAGCTGAGTATACAGGCGCAACTGAGACTCCCAGGGTAGATCGTATGAGGAGGCAAGTACCGCACCGTTATCTGACATTGGCACACTCTCAGGACTGCTTCCCCATGTCACCGCAAACTACCGCGCCATTACAGAGGGTACGTGTGAGTACACAGCAGAACTCAGTACTAGAGTGGGACACTGTGCACTTGTCTTGGCAGGGTTGGGGGGACAGCTGGCATATTCTGCTCATATATCAGGTCGCAAAAATGAGCTGCCACTCCCCTTGGGGCCCCCGGTCCGGCATTGGGTAAGCGTGGTGACCTATTCACAGTGACGGACCTGCATTAGCAGAAGTCCATATAGCCAAGATACTTTACTGGACTTTCATCTGACTTTATTATAGCTTTAACTGAGGAACCAGTATCCATGAAGGCCAAGGTCTAAACATGTGTGGATTTGTATCTGAACCCTCCTGCTGTACTACTGGGTGAAGACAGAATGTCGGATCCCTAATTGAGGACTGCCTTGATCTCCTATATATCCTCTGACTGTCTGTAAAGCTCACACTCCTGTACACCGCCTATTTCTTTGTTTCAGGCTGCCATCCCATGTAGGTGGTTATTAATACTTGTACTTAGCTGAGATAATGTATGGACCACTGTATGTTTACCACTATCAGTACTCCCAGCCTCAAGCTACTTGTATGCGAGCTTATGTTCAGCTTAGGTCTATGGAATTGATATATTTATGTGCCCTGCCTTGTATTTAAGTGGCTATCATGAATGATATGTCAGATTGTTATCTAATGATATATATTTAGACCTTTGGGTGACAAGTCCCTTATTTAGACTGTGTCACATTCAGCTAACACCCTAGGAAATTACACCATATAAATAGGCATAAACTAGATTACATGCCCCTAGCGTCTTCCTTATGAGAAACTCTGGAACCCCTGGCCATTTATAATTTGCACTGAAAATGTTCTCCTAGCATTACAGTTACCCCCATCGAGCAGAGAGCATTGTTTGGTGAGAATGAGTATGTCAGCATGAGTACATTAAGGTGTCCACTTGGCTTAATAAGAGAATATCATTGTCAGCTCTGGTTCTGCCCACTCCCCCCCCACATATGTGGGGCATGGGATAAGCATTTTATCCTTAATACTCCCTTATGGCAGAGTTTGGTAGCCTCTGCCCTGTCTGTAGAGCCTTTGCCAAAGCTTGTACTGATAACAATGTAAAAATGGCTCTCCGGATTCTAACAATGATAGTTTTATTATGATTTCCCTTAAGTGTTTTACTGTCTACAGCTGCTTCAACTCATATTCTGACTATGAATTTTAACATACATGTATATTTATTGTGGTTTTAGAATTGATGTTGAGATGTTTGAGGTTTAAAGAGATTTAGATGCGGCAACTATACAAACCTCCCAACCACATTAGAGAGTCATCCCCTGGGATGGGACCTGGCTAGTGCAGATGACTCCTACCTCTAGCATTCCTGACTGCTCTATATCTCTTCTTAGAATATAAGCCTCAGCACTTGCAACCTGTATGATATAAAGCAGCATTATACTCATTGTCCTGTGCTTCAATGTTTGCAACTTGTATTTCCCTACAATTTAGATATAGATACTAGCTCATGCATGTTCTTAATGTATAAGATTGAACAATTAATGGGATGCTTAAAAGGTAGAGGGTCTATGGAAACTATTATAAATGTTGTTTATACTTCCCACAAGCATGGGATCTTGTCGGGGCAAAAGATAACAAATAGAGGCCCTGTCTAGCTTTAACTATAAACCGGTTAAATATGACTACTAATTGGCGACATATTCGCTTCTCCAACAAGATAACGCAACTAGACCCCTCTGCGATTAGCCGTATCCCTTTGCCTTCTAATTTTCAGGTTTAATGATGAAGCAGTGTCTGCAGCTTCCTTTTTTTTTATTATAATGATTAGTGTATGTATACCTAATATTGTTATGTTTAAGTTCAACACCTCCTCAACTTATTAGTAGCATCCCGGACCTACTCAGGGTCCTAGCTGACATCTGAAGGAGCTTATAGTGTGCAGGCATTAATTGGGCCTGTACTACCCAAATACCCTCAGAATAGTAACTGAATCTATTGGGGTCCAAAAGTGGCCTCAACTGCCTTTGAGGGGAAAAGAGGGTGTTTTTAGGTTTGCTCTGCAACCCCTGTTCATTTGAGCCACGACCCAACTTGGGAACGCTATGTAACTGATGTGATATGTGATCTATCTCTGAATATGTTCTTATGTTTACTTGTCCATGATATTTCATTATGCATTTACTGTAAGCCAAGAGTTTGATCGAGCAAACTGTTTGTTGTTTGAAAATTTTTCCCTCAATAAAAAAACTTTATTATAAAAAAAAAAAAAAAATAGGGAATAATTTATTGGAAATACCTTTGTAAGCACAACAGTAGGAAGTAAAAATAAGTCTGAAGAGGGCAGAACAACAGAACGACCCATGGAATCATAAAATGTAAATAAAAGTCCAGAACAGATAAACATAAAAAAATATTTTTATATATATATTTATACTTCTTCTTAGCAATATTGTGTTTGTGGTCAAAATAACTTTGAACACTTTGAACTGAGTTTGAATTTTTTATAAAAAATACCTCAAATATGCCTAAAACATTTGTTAGTAAATTATATTGGGCCATATATATTTGTTTTCTATATGTAAACATCATAGGAATTCATTTATTTGTTCTCTTTGGTTCTTTTACCCAGAAGTAATTAAATAAAGTACAAGTAAGACTTTATAAACTGAAGTTGCAGTAACATCTGCTGAAGTTGATTGCTGTAGCAAAAACTATACAGCCAGAAAAATAAACCATATTTACTTTAGATTCACTGTTTACTTTTGAGGAAGATATACACATTACAAAGCACAGTAGAAAACCAAATTAGCTAACCCAAAAATATACTTCCCAAATATATTGCAAAATTTTATAGGGCTGCTCTGAATCCAGCATTTCATGTCTACAATTAGTTGAATATAACTATTTAATTAATAATATCTAGAACAACATAGATTTATTATTTAAAATTAAATTGATGCATATAAAAATAATATCAACTTAGTTAGTAATACCAAAACAGTCTATCACTGTTCCACATTACATGATTCCCTAATATTAAATAGCTGTGCTGCTAAGCCAAGTAGGGACACCTAATGGTGCAGGATTCATGGCTGTATATTAAAGGGACACTCAATCAAAATTAAACTTTCATTATTCGGATAGAGCATGCCATTTTAAACAACTTTCCAATTTACTTCCATTAACTAAATGTGCACAGTCTTTTTATATTTTAACTTGTTGAGTATCCAGCTCCTACTGAGCATGTGCAAGAATAAGTGTGTATGCATTTGTGAATGGCTGATGGCTGTCACATGGTACGTGTATGCATTTGTGATTGGCTGATGGCTGTCACATGGTACAGGGGGAGTGTAAAAAGACATAACTTTTAAAATTGTCAGAAAAAAAATCTACTACTCATTTGAAGTTCAGACTAAGTGCTATTGCATTGTCTTGTTATCTTGCAATACTTGATTTTGCAAATCTACTGTGTTGACTGGACCTTTAAAGGAGCAAATCTAAATGTAAGGTTTTCATTTGAGAAGGAGGTACAGGGAAAGGAGAGGGATTAAAAGCTCTTAGTGTGTTGGGTATCTTTGCTTCCTCCTGGTGGACAGGGTTTGAATCCCCCTCATGGACTCTCACCACCTTAAGGAAGAAAACTTATCAAAACAGTCTAAAAGGTTAATTTACTCAATAAAGTTACAAAAGTGCACAAAATGAATGGAGGTAACTACTTCCACATTTATGCATCATTAATCCAATATGTAATGTACCTTTCTGTGTCACTGTATTTAGTAATTGCTATTTTGTAACTTTAAGTCTTGCATTCTTAATTCATGTGATGATAGGAATATTTATAAAAGTGTAAAACTTCTATATTTCAGTTTAAAGAAGTTGACTAAAAATGTTTTATTTATTAATAATGAAACTATCTTTCTGGTGCTGTATTGTAGTTTTTCATGTTGAAAGATTTAAAAAAATTTTTTAAAATAAAACTCTTTGCAAACTGCTATGTACTGTGTATACTGACAGTTTTAGCAATTATACTTTGCTTTTCCTCTTTCAGCAGACCAAGATCTTTTAGCAAATAATTTTAGTTTGTAGGAATGCACAGAAAAGGACACTTTCTTCCAGTGGGGTTCAAATGGGTTTTTACAGACCTTCACAACTAATTTATTCAATATTTATGATGCCTGCAAAATGTGTTTTAATGACTTTTTCATTTAACCAATTTAGGGCCAGATTATGAGTGGAGCGCTAATAGTTACAGTCGAGAAATTAGGGGTACATCATAGGTATTTGCCCATGTCAGGTTTTTCCGCTCATATTACAAGTTGAAAGTGAACACGATCGCTTGAGCACAATTTAAGTAAAAGGGATAGTCCACTTCAGAATTTTTTGTTTAAAAAGATAGATAATCCCTTTATTACCCATTCCCCAGTTTTGCATAACCAACATAGTTATATTAATACACTTTTTACCTCTGTGATCATCGTGTATTTAAGTCTCTTCAGATGGCCTCCTTATTTCAGTTCTTTTAACAGGCTTGCATTTTAGCCAATTGGTGCTGACTCATAAATAACTCCACAGGAGGGAACACAATGTTTTCTATAGGACACATATGAACTCGCACTGTCTAGCTGTAAACAACTGTCAAAATGCACTGAGAAAAGAGGCGACTTTCAAGGGCTTGGACATTAGCATATGAGCCTACGTAGGTTTAGATTTCAACAAAGAATGCCAAGAGAACAAAGCAAAAAATAAATTGGAAAGTTGTTTAAAATTGCATGCCCTATCTGAATCATGAAAGTTTAATTTTGACTAGACTGTCCCTTTAACGCTAGTCTGGTTAGCGCATCCTCAGAACTCTGGGTAACTGTTTTGCAACACAAAAAAGTGTCACAAAACACACCAAAAATATATATTTATAAGTGCAGTTAAGTAGATGAGAACATGAAAAAACATATTTATGCAATATTCATGTTTAATAAAGTGTTATAGTGTGTATTTACTGTAAAATTTCACTTTCCAATGTTCTGCACATAGCAGAGTATGTTCTATATATTTATAAATAGATATTCCTATATTAATCTGTATATATCTATACCTATATACCTGCACCCTTCACTTAAAACCCATTTTCCTCCTCCTACATTTGGGGCAAAGAAGATACAGGAGGACTGTATATACTGTATACTGGTGTCTTTTTTCCTGTGACTCATGCTTCTATATAGCACTGTATATTTCTGTTGTGTGTATATATATATATATATATATATATATATATATAAATATTAATTGTACCAAAAAAACATTATATATATATATATATATATATTTATATATATATATATATAAATATATAGAACATATTCTTTTATGGGGGGAATAGGTTATCATGCACGCAATACTCTAAGTTTGGCTGTTCAAGTTCATTGGGGTAACGCATGAGCGAAAACAGTTTTCTTTCAACTCATAATATGAGTGCAACCCGACGCGTGCAAAAATCTTATTTCTAGCGCAACTAGTTCGAGCAGGAACGTTAAATAATGCTCCACTTGTAATCTGGTCCTTAATTAATGACAACTTCTGTGTCATTTTAGTAAAAGGTGCAAAATTATAAATTAATTATATATTCAAAGCAAAGATTAGCCTAAAATTACTATTTACATGCATTTTTTAAATGATATTAGTTGTTGCTATTTTGAATAAATAAGTGCAAAGCATTAGTTTCTATAAAATAATAGGCACCACCATTTTAAAACCTAGGTTTCGCTAATCTAACATCTTCTGCTTTATCTTCTGCTGAGGTCTGTTGGGGATAAAGTGTGCAAACAATGCCTGTTTGGAATATTAATAATGTTAAACTTTCTATTTAACATGGTTTACAGTCAAATTAAATAGACATGAAACCCAAACATTTCCTTTCATGATTCTGATAAAGCACTGGCTTTCAAACCTGCCCTCAGCCCTCCCTAACAGGGCACATTTTGAGGATATCTGAACTGGAGCCCAGGTGAAATAATCAGCTGATTAGTAAACATGGTTACTTTACCTGCTTTCACAAAAGGTAATCCTGAAAACCTGGCTTGTTGGGAAGGCTTGAGGACAGGTATGAAAACCAGTCAGATAGAGAATGCAATTTTAAACATCTTTCCAATTTACTTCTATTATATAATTAGCTTCATTCTCTTGGTATCCTTTGTTGTAGAAGAAGCAATGCATTACTGGAAGCAAGTTAATGCAATTGGCTGAGCCAATAACATGATGCATATATTTGCAGCCACCACTCAACAACTTAGGTGCCTACCTATGTATCATTTTCAAGAAAGCATACCAAGAGAACAAAACACATGAGATAATAGAAGTACATTGGAAAGTTGTTTAAAATCACATGCTCTATCTGAACCATTAAATAACAAAATGGGTTTCATTTCCCTTTAACAGTGCTATATTTCACACATCCATTGGTTGCATACTTTTATAAGTGAAACCTAGGTGGGCTTCCTTACTTTATAGCATTGCAAAGCCCAGAGTTAAATTACAGGAAAATGGTACAACATAAATAATGAAAGTTTATTGCAAAGTTGTTTTTACAACACATAATTTAAGGGACTGAACACTTGATTTTTTTTTCATTAATATTATTGTTTAAAAAGATGGATAACACCTTTACTATTACTACCCATTCCTCAGATTTTCACAACCAACATTGTTATAGTAATATACTTTATAACCTCAAAACCTCTAAACATCTGCCTGTTTCTAAACTGCTGCAGGCCACCTCTTATCTCAGTGCATTTTATTAGCTTTTCACAGCCAGACAGTGCTAATTTATATGTGCCATTTAGATAACATTGTGCTCACTCCCATTACGTTAATTATGAGTCAGTACTAAATGGATAAAATGCAAGTCTGTAAACAGAACTGAGATAAGGAGGCAGTGTGCAGAGGCTTAGATATAAGGTAATTACAGAGGTAAAAAGTATATTAATAGAACACTGTTGTTTATGCAAAACTGGGGAATGGGTAAGGAATTATGTCTTTTAAACGAAAACTATTTTTCAAGTAGACTGTCCCTTTAAGCATCTTATATTGCAATTTTAAAGTGTTTATTGTCTCTTTAATTTTATAACTGACATTGTAAGGACTTGTAATTTCACTAATAAATATACTTCTTGGCAATAGTGAGTTAGTTGTATAGATGTTGTAAAGTGTGAATTGAGAAATCTATTAAGAATTTAAAAAAACACTTAATTTATGTAAGAACTTACCTGATAAATTAATTTCTTTCATATTGGCAAGAGTCCATGAGCTAGTGACGTATGGGATATACAACCCTACCAGGAGGGGCAAAGTTTCCCAAACCTCAAAATGCCTATAAATACACCCCTTACCACACCCGCAATTCAGTTTAACAAATAGCCAAGTAGTGGGGTGATAAAAAAGGAGTAAAGAAGCATACAAAAAGAGGAACTGGGAATAAAATTGTGCTTTTATACAAAATCATAACCACCAAAAAAAGGGTGGGCCTCATGGACTCTTGCCAATATGAAAGAAATGAATTTATCAGGTAAGTTCTTACATAAATTATGTTTTCTTTCATGTAATTGGCAAAAGTCCATTAGCTAGTGATGTATAGGATAGAAATACCCAAGATGTGGGAGACCACAGAAGAGTCACTAGAGAGGGAGGGATAAAATAAAAACAGCTATTTCCAATTAAAAAAACTAAATCCACAAAAAAATAAGTCTTTCTCATAAATTTCACATAAATTTCAATAAAAAAACTTAAATCATAAGCAGAAGAATCAAACTTAGACAGCTGTCTTAAGAACTTTTCTACCAAAGACTGCTTCAGAAGAAGCAAATACATCAAAATGGTAAACTGTAGTAAATGTATGCAAAGAAGACCAAGTTGCTGCTTTGCAAATCTGATCAACCGAAGCTTCATTCTTAAAAGCCCAAGGAGTGGCGACTGATCTAGTAGAATGAGCTGTAATTCTCTGAGGTGAATACAAATAAGCCTTGTGAATCAAATGTTTTAACCAAGATGCCAAAGAAATGGCAGAGGCTTTCTGACCTTTCCTAGGACCAGAAAAAACAACAAATAGACTAGAAGTCTTCCTGAAATCTTTAGTAATTTCAAAGCTCTTAAAACATCCAAAGAATGTAAAGATATTTCAAGAGTATTCTTAGGATTAGGACACAAAGAAGGAACAACAATTTCCATACTAATGTTAGAATTCACAACCTTAGGAAGAAATTTAAACGAAGTCCGCAAAACAGTCTTATCCTTATGGAAAATCAGAAAAGGAGACTCACAAGAGAGAGCAGACAATTCAGAAAGTCTTCTAGCTGAAGAGATAGCCAAAGGAAACAACACTTTCCAGGAAAGTAGTTTCATATCCAAAGAATGAATAGGCTCAAAAGGAGGAGCCTTCAAAGCCAAATTAATACTCCAAGGAGGAGAGATTGATTTAACAACAGGTTTGATACGAACCAAAGCCTGAGCAATCTTTCTGTGAAATAAAACAGAAAGAGCAGAGATTTGTCCCTTCAAAGTACTTGCAGACAAACCTTTATCCAAACCATTATGAAGAAACTGTAAAATTCTAGGAATTCTAAAAGAATGCCAAAAGAATTTATGAGAAAAACACCATGAAATATAAGTTTTCCAAACCCGATAATAAATCTTCCTTGAAACAGACTTACGAGCCTGTAGCATAGTATTAATCACTGAGTTAGAGAAACCTCTATGACTAAGCACTAAGCGTTCAATTTCCATACCTTCAAATTTAGTGATTTGAGATCCTGATGGAAAAATGTCCCTTGAGACAGAAGGTATGGCCTTAAAGGAAGTGGCCAAGGTTGACAACTGGACATCCGGACAAGATCTGCATACCAAAACCTGTGAGGCAATGCTGGTGCTATCTGAAACACATGCAATTGTTCCATTATGATCTTGGAGATCACACTTGGAAGGAACTAGAGGCGGAAAAATTTAAGCAAGTTGGTAAAACCAAGGAACTGCTAACGCATCCACCATCTCCGCCTGAGGATCCCTGGACCTGGAAAGGAACCTGGGAAGCTACTTGTTTAGATGGGAAGCCATCAAATCTATTTCGGGAAGACCCCACATCTGTACAATCTGACAAAATACATCTGGTTGGAGAGACCACTCCCCTGGATGTAAAGACTGACGACTGAGAAAATCCGCTTCCCAATTGTCTACACCTGGGATATGTATTGCAGAAATTAGACAGGAGTTGGATTCTGCCCAAGAAAGTATCCAAGATACTTCTTTCATTGCTAAAGGACTGCGAGTCCCACCCTGATGATTGACATATGCCACAAAATGAAAATGAATAAATGATTCCCTCTTTAATAGAGGCCAAGCCGGAAGAGCCCTGAAAATATATATATTCTAAAATATTGATTGGTAACCTCGCATCTTGAGGATTCCAAACTCCTTGTGCTATCAGAGACCCTCAGACAGCTCCCCAACCTGTGAGACTTGCATCTGTTGAAATCACAGTTCAGAAAGGACGAACAAAAGAGGCCCCTTGAATAATCCGACGATGGTCCAACCACCAGGACAGAGAGAGTTGATTGTTGGGATTTAATTATATCAATTGTAATATCAGAGTATAATGCCTGCACCATTGATTCAGCATACAAAGCTGCAAAGTCTCATATGAAAACGAGCAAAGGGGATCGCGTCCGATGCTGCAGTCATGAGACCTAAAATTTCCATGCACATAGCCACTGAAGAGAATGATCGAGACTGAAGGTTTCGACAGGCAGAAACCAATTTCATTTGTCTCTTCTCTGTTAAAGACAGAGTCATGGACACTGAATCTATCTGGAAACCTAAAAAGGTGACCCTTGTCTGAGGAATTAAGAAACTCTTTGGTAAATTGATCCTCCAACCATGTTTTTGAAGAAACAACACAAGTTGATTTGTGTGAGATTCTGCTAAATGAAAAGATTGAGCCAGTACCAAGATATCATCCAAATAAGGAAACACTGCAATACCATGCTCTCTGATTACAGATAGAAGTTCACCAAGAACCTTTGAAAAGTTTCTTGGAGCTGTTGCTAGGCCAAATGGAAGAGCAACAAATTGGTAATGCTTGCCTAGAAAAGAGAATCTCAGAAATCGATAGTGGTCTGGATGAATCGGAATGTGAAGATACGCATCCTGTAAGTCTATTGAGGACATGTAATGACCTTGCTGAACAAAAGGCAGAATAGTTCTTATAGTCACCATCTTGAAAGTTGGGACCCTTACAAATTGATTCAAAAACTTCCAGAATTTTCCTTCATTGGGACAATGAATAGATTTAAATAAAAACCCATACCTCTTTCCAGAAGTGGAACTGGTACAATTGCCCCTGAAAGCTCTAGATCTGAAACATACTTCAGAAAGGCCTGAGCTTTCACAGGATTTGTTGGAACATGAGAGAGAAAAATCTTCTTACAGGAGGTCTTATTCTGAAACCTATTCGATACCCCTGAGAGACAATATTCTGAATCCATTGATTCTGAATGGAACCTACCCAAACGTCTTGAAATAATTTCAATCTGCTCCCCCACCAGAAGAAATGGATTGAGGGCCACACCTTCATGCAGTCTTGGGGGCTGGTTTTGGTTTCTTATAAGGCTTAGATTTATTCCAACATGAAGATGGCTTCCAATTGGAGTCAGATTCCTTAGGGGAAGGAGTGGTTTTCTGTTCTCTATTCTGATGAAAAGAACGAAAACGATTAGAAGCTTTAGATTTACCCTTAGACTTTTATCTTGGGGCAAAAAAACTCCCTTTCCCCCCCCCCCCCCGTAAAAGTGGAAATAATAGAATCCAACTGTGAGAACCAAACAAATTATTACCCTGGAATGATAGAGATTGTAACCTAGTTTTAGATACCATGTCAGCATTCTTTGATTTGAGCCATAAAGCTCTTCTAGCTAAAATAGCCAAATTCATAGATTTAACATCAATCTTGATGATATCAAAAACATCATTACAGATAAAATGATTAGCATGTTGAAGCAAACAAGCAATGCTATGCAAATCAGAATCTTTTTCCCAATGTGCTAAGCTATCCAACCAAAAAGTTGATGCAGCCGCAACATCAGCCATAGAAATGGCAGGTCTGAGAATATAGCCAGAATATAAATAAGCTTTCCTTAGATAAGATTCAATTTTCCTATCTAAAGGATCTTTAAAATAGGTACTATCTTCCATAGGAATAGTAGTACGCTTAGCAAGAGTAGAAATAGCCCCATCAACCTTAGGGACTTTTTCCCAAAACTCTAACTTAGCTACTGGCAAAGGATACAACTTTTTAAAACTTGAAGAAGGAACAAAAGAAGTACCAGGCTTAGAAAACCCCTTAGCAATCACATCAGAAATAGCATCTGGAACAGGAAAAACCTCAGGAGTAATCACAGGAGGTTTATAGACAGAATTTAAATGTTTACTGGATTTATTATCAAGAGGTTCAGACTCCTCAACATCTAAAGTTATCAACACTTCTTTTAACAAAGAACAAATATGCTCAATCTTTAAAAGATAAGTTGATTTATCAGTGTCAATGTCTGAAGTAGAATCTTCTGAATCAGAGAGATCCTCATCAGAGGTGGATATATCAGTATGTTGTCGGTCATTAGAAATTTCATCAGTATTAGGAGAAGTTTTAAAAGACCTTTTACATTTATTTGAAGACAGTATAGCAGCCATAGCCTTCTGTATCACATCAGCAATATCATTTTTCATATCAACAGGGATATCAAGTACTTTAGATGTTGAAGGAACAACAGATACTGCACTAGCACTAATAGAAACCATTTCTGCATGCAAACGCTTATCATGACAACTGTTATATACTACAGCTGGAGATATAATCTCCACTAGCTTACAACAGATACACATAGTATTGGTAGAACTGTGTTCAGGCATCATGATTCCTACAGCAGCTTCTGAGACAGGATCATATTGACACATCTTGTAAAATGTAAAAGAAAAAATAACATTTAAACAGAAATATCTTATTTCCACATATAGCAGTTCCCGGAATGGGAAAAAATGCAAATGCTAAAATTGACAAAAAGGCAAATAGCATAGCCCTCTGCAGTGGCGTCACTAGGGGGGGGGCGGGGGGGGGGCGGGCCGCACCCGGGTGACACCCTCCAGGGGGTGACACCAAAAAAAAAATTTTTTTTTTTTTTTTTTTTTTTTTTTTTTAATTTTATTGAAATTCAAAGAAATACAATGTTGAGATGCATAGATTATTTTATTAGAGGCTGGCATTTGTGAACATTAGTGGGACTGGGGAAGTTGTAGACACACAATTTTTTTGCCCCTTGAGCCAGTGCTGCAATTTCAACAAATAGTTTTCCTGGCTGCTTTTGCTTGTTTGTACTTTGCTCCTCCCCTGCCCAATTTCACTATGAATGTTGTGGGTGTGCCGTGGGGCTTGCAAAGTTGCGCTGTTAGCCTAAACCTGCCTGCCTATCTGTGCTCACTGCTCAGTGACATGCGGCCCAGGGCTGTGCACTGACAGACTTGGAACAGAGTCAGAGAGCAGAATTTTCATAGTTTGCGCGCCTAAACCTTTTCTTCAGTGATTTATTTTAGAGTGCTCTGTTTATCTTTCATTTGATGTTCTGCTGAGCCAGGGAGCAGCTCTAGGCATGAGCTTCCTAATTAATGCAGTGCAGTTTACATATTTTGTATGTGTGTGTCTGAGTTTTTGTGTGTCTCAGTGTTTTTGTGTGTGTGTTTGTGTGTGTGTGTCTGAGTGTGTTTCCGAGTGTTTGTGTGTGCATCTGAGTATGTGTTTAAGTGTGTCTGAGTGTTTGTATGTGTGTGTGCCTGTGTTTTTGTGTGTGTCTGCTTTCTGGGGGGGGGGGGTGACACCATGACTTACCGCACCGGGTGACACCAACCCTAGTGACGCCACTGGCCCTCTGAGCATAAGGAAGGTAAGGAGCATATAGGAAGTGGGATGAAATAAAAGTTATTTTTTTGGCGCCAAGTATAATACACAACGCAAAAGGAAGTTGAAATAATTTTTTGGCGCCAACAATCATCCAGAAATTACGCGACTCGCGTCATAACAAACACAATTTTGCGCCAAACAACCTGGCGTCAACTAAGACGCAGAAAATGACGAACTTGAGTCATTACAGATGCACATTTGTGCAAAAAAAGAATGACGCAATAAATAACAGCATTTTGCGCCTTCGCAAGCCTAATTTGCCCGCAAGTTTTCAAAGAAAAAACAAGTCAGATTGGAAAAAAGTCTATACCCCAGGTAAGACAAACGTCCTAAAACATGATTCCCATAACAAAACTGCCAGACTGCAAAGGGAAATACACATAGACCTGACTCATGGCATATATAAGTAAAATACATATATTTAAAACTTTATAATAATACATAAAGTGCCAAACCATAGCTGAGTGTCTTAAATAATGATACATACTTACCGGAAGACACCAATCCACATATAGCAGATAGCCAAACCAGTGCCATTAAAACAGTCCAAAATGAAGTTTTCAAGTGGTCAAGGTTATTGCATTAAATCCATCCAACAAGCAAGCAAGTATGTCTTTTCAGATAAATTGGAATATAATTATCAAATTTATCAAGGTGAACTATTGGTGAGAGCAGAAACTGAGATTTGTACTGGAATAGTTTTTAGTCTACAATTCCCTTAGAAAATTATTGTAAACCACTTCAGAAGGCTCTTCTAATGGATTTAAATAGACTGCCTTACTTTTTTATGCCACAGTATTATAATAGCTTTACAATTACTACCACACCATTTGTAATCTACTCCATACCATTGTAACCAAAAGCAGAAAGTATGGTTGTCCTGCCTTTAATCGAAGTGGACAAAATCTGATTTATTAACCTGAGGTAAACTGGAGCCGTTTAAATGCTGCAGAATAAAATAAAGCTTTTGGAATCTGAAAATATTAACCCATGTTTTTCATGAGCAATATCAACATTTAAATGGACATTGTACTGTAAATGCTTCTCCAGTTAATTATGTTCCCAGTAATCCATTTTAACCACTGGAGTGAAACAAATATTTTACAAATACATTTTTTATCTTTATGTTTTCAAAGTAGCTGGTTTTGTTAGTTGAAGCCACACCTATACAACAATATGAAAAAAAATAGTGTTTTCTATAGAAAAGCTAAGTTTCATGAAGACCTCATGATTTTAGGCCGTTAATTATTTTGTCTTTCCATATCAGTATTTCCCTGTGTTTATATTTAAAAAACCAGACATGGTGCCGTAAATAATTTCTAAGTTTCATGTGACTAAACCTCATTACTTACTAACAGAGACCAGGGGGCATATTTAACAATGTGTGAGCGGACATGATACAAAGTAGCGTATCATGTCCGCTCCACATCGCTGCACATCGATAAATGCCGACAGCATACGCTGTCTGCATTTATCATTGAACCAGCAGTTCTTGTGAACTGCTGGTGCAATGCCACCCCCTGCAGATTTGCGGCCGCTAGCAGGAGGTGTCAATCAACCCGATCGTATTCGATCGGGTTGATTTCTGTCCGCCGCCTCAGAGCAGGCGGACAATTTATGGAGCAGCAGTAACAAAGGGCCTCAAGTTCCATATGGAGCTTGATAAATATGCCCCCAGGTATCTCATGTCAGTTTATGAGGCAAAAGCACATGTTGACAATGTCTGGTATCAAAACAGAGACTGAGGTCAATTGGAGATGAAAATACTAGAATATCTTGAGGCATTTTTTTTTATTACTTTTGAGTTACATGGTGACCAAAGAGACAAACATGATATTTTGGTATCAAAATAATCATCATGCTATCCCACTGGTATTGCTGATAAAGATATGTGTACTGTATTTACATAACTAAAAAAGATAAATTATTCAATAACTTCAGCCAGGGCTTTAGGGCTTTTTATGGTCTGCCATTACAATGGGGAAGACTACCTTCCTTGCCCACTCTGGAAAGGGCCTGGTCAGAAACCGGACCTCAGGATTTCTTTTTATTAAACTATGATTTAAGCAACATCCTTTTGTCATTCTACATGGGAGGCTGTGTGGCACAGCGTAAGTGATCATCTTTCCTTGCCATCTCCCATGGCACAGATATCTAAGCTAGTACAGTATTAGGTCCTGTTTTTACTCCTCTTTGTTTTAAAAACTGTTTTGTTTAATTTTTTTGTTAACTCTTTTTTCTGAAATTGTTTTTAGTCTACAATTCCCTTAGAAAATTATTGTAAACCACTTCAGAAGGCTCTTCTAATGGATTTAAATAGACTGCCTTACTTTTGTATGCCACAGAATAATAATAGCTTTACAATTACTACCACCCCATTTGTAATCTACTCCGTTCCATTGTAACCAAAAGCAGAAAGTATGGTTGTCCTGCCTTTAATCAAAGTAGACAAAATCTGATTTATTAACCTGAGGTAAACTGGAGCTGTTTAAATGATGCAGAATAAAATAAAGCTTTTGGAATCTGAAAATATTAGCCCATGTTTTTCATGAGCAATATCAACATTTAAATGGACATTGTACTGTAAATGCTTCTCCAGTTTAATATGTTCCCAGTAATCCATTTTAACCACTGGAGTGAAACAAATATTTTACAAATACATTTTTTATCTTTATGTTTTCAAAGTAGCTGGTTTTGTTAGTTGAAGCCACACCTATACAACAATATGAAAAAAAATAGTGTTTTCTATAGAAAAGCTAAGTTTCATGAAGACCTCATGATTTTAGGCCGTTAATTATTTTGTCTTTCCATATCAGTATTTCCCTGTGTTTATATTTAAAAAACCAGACATGGTGCCGTAAATAATTTCTAAGTTTCATGTGACTAAACCTCATTACTTACTAACAGAGACCAGGGGGCATATTTAACAATGTGTGAGCGGACATGATACAAAGTAGCGTATCATGTCCGCTCCACATCGCTGCACATCGATAAATGCCGACAGCATACGCTGTCTGCATTTATCATTGAACCAGCAGTTCTTGTGAACTGCTGGTGCAATGCCACCCCCTGCAGATTTGCGGCCGCTAGCAGGAGGTGTCAATCAACCCGATCGTATTCGATCGGGTTGATTTCTGTCCGCCGCCTCAGAGCAGGCGGACAATTTATGGAGCAGCAGTAACAAAGGGCCTCAAGTTCCATATGGAGCTTGATAAATATGCCCCCAGGTATCTCATGTCAGTTTATGAGGCAAAAGCACATGTTGACAATGTCTGGTATCAAAACAGAGACTGAGGTCAATTGGAGATGAAAATACTAGAATATCTTGAGGCATTTTTTTTTATTACTTTTGAGTTACATGGTGACCAAAGAGACAAACATGATATTTTGGTATCAAAATAATCATCATGCTATCCCACTGGTATTGCTGATAAAGATATGTGTACTGTATTTACATAACTAAAAAAGATAAATTATTCAATAACTTCAGCCAGGGCTTTAGGGCTTTTTATGGTCTGCCATTACAATGGGGAAGACTACCTTCCTTGCCCACTCTGGAAAGGGCCTGGTCAGAAACCGGACCTCAGGATTTCTTTTTATTAAACTATGATTTAAGCAACATCCTTTTGTCATTCTACATGGGAGACTGTGTGGCACAGCCTAAGTGATCATCTTTCCTTGCCATCTCCCATGGCACAGATATCTAAGCTAGTACATTATTAGGTCCTGTTTTTACTCCTCTTTGTTTTAAAAACTGTTTTGTTTAATTTTTTTGTTAACTCTTTTTTCTGGAATTGTTTTTAGTCTACAATTCCCTTAGAAAATTATTGTAAACCACTTCAGAAGGCTCTTCTAATGGATTTAAATAGACTGCCTTACTTTTGTATGCCACAGAATAATAATAGCTTTACAATTACTACCACCCCATTTGTAATCTACTCCGTTCCATTGTAACCAAAAGCAGAAAGTATGGTTGTCCTGCCTTTAATCAAAGTAGACAAAATCTGATTTATTAACCTGAGGTAAACTGGAGCTGTTTAAATGCTGCAGAATAAAATAAAGCTTTTGGAATCTGAAAATATTAGCCCATGTTTTTCATGAGCAATATCAACATTTAAATGGACATTGTACTGTAAATGCTTCTCCAGTTTAATATGTTCCCAGTAATCCAATTTAACCACTGGAGTGAAACAAATATTTTACAAATACATTTTTTATCTTTATGTTTTCAAAGTAGCTGGTTT